>NW_024088414.1:0-5990 GCF_009730915.1 Dioscorea cayenensis subsp. rotundata
AATAATCCTTAGTGCTGGGCTTAATCATGACTAGAGGTATTTCGCCTCGACCAAAGGGTTAGATCTATATTAGGGAATAGGGTTTACCACTTGGAATCCCTAGAGCTTCATGCAACCCCACACAGTGTGAGGCGTCGAGAGTATCCCTTTCTGCTGGGGAATAGTATAGGGTTAGTCACGGTTAACCTTAGGTTTGGAACCGTGTGTCTTTCGATATCCACGACTTATTAGACATCAGTTAGGAGGTATAATGATGAGTCTTGCACTTGAGACAATAGTCCTAGGGTGAGCAATATCCGGGTGCCCCATTTTCTATCAATTGCCTCTCCTTATTTCTATTGCGTCTCTTTCTTCTTTTCTTTATTTTCATTTGCATTGATATTGTTCACACAACTCCTCAATTGTTTTCATAATAGTTAAATAGCAATACTTGTGTTTCCAAGCACTATTCCCTGTGGATACGACTACCCACTCACCATGGTACTTTATTACTTTGATAACCTGTGCACTTACGGTACACACACAAGGGGCGTGTCATTTATCAGTAATACATGCAAGTAAAATTTTTAACACACATACTTCAAAATATAGGCCGGCCTCAAATAATTCTCAAGCTAATCGTGGCCACGACCAGATACGGGACAACCAAGGTGTCTTTAAACTTTTTAAAATTCAGAATAGTGTCCTCCATGGTGTTAGCCATTGAGATCCCCATGTGGTGTCCCGGGTCTCTCACATAAAAAGGTATCACCCTTCTTGAACCCTATCAATGGCTCTACGCACCTCTTGACCAAGGGTAAACACAGGGTTGACCATTCCTCATCTCATTAGGTGGAACCGTAGGACCCCCACTGCAGTGTCGGACCGAAGTCCAGGGTCGGGATATAGCCTGTAGTCACCATAAAAGTTGAAGACATAAATATAGATATTTCCAAGAAATCCATCATTCAATGGCTAATTGAATAAATACACATCAAACCATATTCCCTTGGAATATAAATACATACACATACAAGCATATTTCTTCAAGATAAATATGTATAAGCATTCTAGATTTAACAATTCTAATAAATTCATTCTTGATAGGTAACATGAAATATGATTTGATATCAGAAATAGGATATAAAACATATAAAGAAATACTATATACTCTTATTAAGTTTATGCAAATACGAATCAACCACTCACAAAACCAGTTGTCTCACCTCGAGACGTGCTTATTGCTCAGCGATTTCCTTCTCCTCGGAATACATTTCATCACCTAGACACAAGTAGGGAATCCAAAAGGCGATCAAAACAAGAATGAAAAACTAAAATGCATGCGTATAAGATGTTACATGTCGAACATGAAACACTAGGGTTATAGGGCAGAATGATGTCATCTTGGACCCAAACAACCTTAAATTGGAGTAAAACTAATTCCAATAAAGTTCAATTATAAAGAGCTTCAATTTGGACCAAATAAGTACAAGAAATGGAAGAAAGATTTTGGTGCTATAGTAAAATTATTATTGCTACAATAACTAAGAACTGCTACAGTAAAATCTAACCCTAAGAAAGGATTTTATCTCAGTTTACAACATCAAACAACAAAATTTCTTTACAATCATCAAGAATAATGAATGACAACATCAACAACTCCATTTTAAGCCCATAATC
Organism: Dioscorea cayenensis subsp. rotundata; assembly: GCF_009730915.1. NCBI lineage: Eukaryota > Viridiplantae > Streptophyta > Magnoliopsida > Dioscoreales > Dioscoreaceae > Dioscorea > Dioscorea cayenensis. The sequence goes on from NW_024088414.1 coordinate 1,660, forward strand.
TCCCATAAATCATGTACAATGTAAGAGTTGAAGCTAGGTTTTCAAATAATCAAATACGGTGGAAATACAAAGAAAATACAAGTTAAAAAATCGGATAAAAGTTCATACCATACTCAAGAGTAAGTGAGGAAGAGTTTTGGGACTTTAATCCACTGGAATCGGTTGCCAAAAAATTTCTAAGTGCAAGGTGGTGTTCAGTCGAAGACAAGGATAAAAAAAAAGAAAAAGAGTGACTAGGTAAAGCTTCCCTCTCACACTTTCTTCTTTGTTTTAATAGAAATGACAAATTACCATTTTACCAGCCTACCTAAAGAATGAATAAAATATGGCCCAAATAACAGAATTGCCCCCAATTTTGGCTTGATTTTGCACAGAAGTCACTGTGCAATACTAGTGCTAAATGACTATTTTACCCCTAATGCATGCACAAAATTTAAAGAGGCCCAAGGTCGAAAACTTAGGACTGGGTCCAACACTGAGGGGGTTGGGGCTCTCTTACAACAACAGGGCTGTGAGAATTATCGGAGTTGAGCAAGGGAAGAGAGGAAAAAGGTTAGGGATGGAGACGATGAGCAAGAACAAGACTCAAAAACACAAAGCTATTTACTAAAGGCTAATGCTTTTAATTACTTTTATTTCATGTTCCTATATGTATACAAAGAATATACTACATATATCACTGTTTTTTGCAGATTGAAAGGAAGAACGTTCCCTTAGATCCTACTCGGAAACTCCTTGTTTCCCCTATGGGATCAAATGTTCATTTCAACACCCCTTTACCAATTACCGATCATCAGCACATCTTTTTAGATAACATTTGGGTCTTCCGAAATAATCCTAAAATTCTTATTCTAGATCCCCATATCCTTAACAACTACTTTCATAACAAGAATAAATTCACAAGACCAAATCTTCTATCCTCGTCAAGTATTACCTCTCAATTCTTGAAGTCGCATATAGTGGAACACTTCATTAAACAAGATAGAAAAAAAATATCAAATTTCTAGAAATGGAAGTGAAACTCTTGAAGGAAAAAGAAGAAAAATTAGAAACAGAATTGGTAGAAAAAATAAGAAAAAATTAAGAGTTGAAAGAATTTATCTAAAAAGCATAAAATGAAAAAGAAAAAAATTTGAAATATATCTACAAAAACATATAGCATCCAGTATCTTAGAAATGCTGGATAAATTAGGAAATTTAAAACAAATTCAATCCTTTTTAGGAAAATTAAATTATGCTAGAAATTTTATACCAATTTTAAGCCAACTAGCAAGGCCACTCACTACTTATCCTTAAAGAGAAATAATCAGTACTAAATCTCATCTTTTAAGAAAGCCATTTACATTGTTTTAGCCCAAGATTTACTTTGTCTTGTAGTCAATGTTCTCCATCCCTAACCTCTTTCCTCGATCTCTTCCCTTGCTCAATTCTGATAACTCTCACAACCCCGTCATTGTAAGACCATTAGGAGATTTAATTTATAAAGCATGGTGAGACCAAGGTAATGAAAATGTCATAGGAATAGGACCATCTATTTTATTTAATTTTAACTATTTAAAAGAAAAATGCCTAGAAAATGAGGCAAATAGATAAATAAAAAGCTATAGTTATTATAACAAAATATATGAAGCATATGATGAAATGAAAGTAATTAAAAGCATTAGCCTTTGATAAATATCTATGTAATCTTCTGTCTTGTTCTTGCTCATCCTCTCCATCCATAACCGCTTTCCTTGCTTCCCTTGGTCAACACATACATATCACCCACACACAAAAGAGGCTAACTATTGGCTGAGAACGCTAAGCTTCCATCAAATTGTCAATGTTGTGCTCAGTCAGGGAGTCCTGGTCAGGATCTAGTAGTTTAAGTAATCGCTAGGAATGCTGGCAATATCACGATCTCCAAAAGAATACTTTCTGGTCCATAAGTTGATCTTTTTCATAAGGAGAATAGTAGGTGCCATAATCTTATTCTTTTCCTAAACCTTCCGATCATCCTCAATTCCTTTTTTGCTGGATCCTAACCACCATGAAGTACTCTATGCTCTATGAAATTGTTGTAGCCAAATTGGAAGGAAAAGATTTAATGAGGTATGTATGAGCCATTGGCTTGGGAAAATAAAAGGGATGTTTCTATACCTAAATCAACCCAAAGATCATTCCAAAAAAGGAAAAGAAGGAGAACAATAAAGTCTAAAGTTGTATGGTTGTTAAAGAATTTTAAGAGTGGAATTTGAATTTTGTTTTTTCATCCCCTTTCCAGAGATTCACTCTCCCCAATGAATGGCTAATCATTCAGATCAGATCTAACGGTTCAAATCATGCCTTATGTCTAGATGTTTTTGCAATATTAAATTATTTTAAAAATAAAAACATTGTGTTTAATTTGTTCTAATAAAAGAATTTTAATGTTTTAATGATGATAACAACATTTCTAGGGTTTCCGTAAAGCATTTTAAGAAGATGAGTAAGTTTCGAATTTAAATGCTTCTTGTTTATGTCGAGATGGTTTTTTTTTCACATTTTCTAATTTATCTTATCTAATCAATAAATATGATTTGACAAAGGCTGATGAAGTGATGAATATGCTAGGGCAAAATTTTTACAAACCAAAAGCCATAAACATTAAATCGCTAAATAATACTTCATTAAAAATAATAAAAAAGAAGTTTAACCAACTAATGAACTTAGCCCACAAATCCTAAGCCTAGTTGTTTGCCAGTGGGATAGGACAATCTTGCTTAACTAACCTCGGCCAAAAAGAAACAAATATCCCAACTGGAAAGATCAAGCTGATAGAGAGAGAAGAGAGAGAGATGAAGAGAGAGTGGAACAATTCTCATTAACTAGATGGAAAAGAAGAAGACCTTAGGTCTACATATATAGGAACAACTATAACCAAGTATACATCTATACATGTATAAGTATACATACATACATATATATCTAACACCCTCCCTCAAACTCAAGGTGGATCATGCGTCTTGAGTTTGGATAACATGAATAGATGTTGATCGCGCGTTTGTGCTTTGGTAAAGAAATCAGCCACCTGGACCTCTGTAGGAAGAAAGTGAAGTGACACAGCCTGGGCACGTACATGACATCGAGTGAAGTGGGCATCCACACCTATGTGTTTGGTCAGCTCATGCTTGACCGGATCTGTAGCAATCTGAAGTGGCCCAGTACTGTCACAGTGAACAGGAATAGGAGAAGTGATCAGTATACCAAAATCCTACAGAATCGAATGAAGCCAACGGACCTCCTGGACAGTAGACGCTAATGCACGAACCTCAGCCTCAGCACTGGACTTGGCAATAGTATTCTGTTTCTTGGTCTTCCAAACAACAAGGGAAGACCCAAGAAATATACAGTAGCCAGTGACAGAAACTCGATCATTAGGAGAACTAGCCCAAGTAGCATCAAAATAAGCCTGTAACTGAAGAGTGGACTGACGTGAATAGAATAGACCACGCAAGACAGTGCCACGAAGATAGCGCAACACCCGGATAAGATGACCATAGTGAACAGAAGTGGGGGCCACAACAAACTGACTGAGAATGTGAACAGCATGAGAAATGTCAGGACGTGTGATGGCTAAGTATACCAAACTGCCAACAAGATGGCGATAGCGAGAAGGATCAGATAAGGGGATCCCATCAGACGCACGAACCTGCAAATGTAACTCCATCGGTGTAGCAGCAGTACGAGTATCTGTCAAACCAGATCGAGCAAGGAGATATAGAGTGTAACGCTGCTGAGATAAACGATAGCCATCAGGATGGGAAGTGATCTCAATGCCCAAGAAGTATCGAAGCGGACCTAGATCAATCATCAAGAATGTCTCACACAATTTTTGCTTCACAAAGGTAATATGAGCAGAATCATTCCCAGTAAGGATCATGTCATCTACATACAGAAGGAGAATGGTACGACCTCGAGGTGAAGTATGTACGAAGACTGCCAGATCATGTATGCTCGAGTAAAACCGGCCGACCCTAAGCGACGGTCTTTGAATCTCTCAAACCGAGGCACGTGGAGCACTGTTTGAGACCATAGAGAGCTACGTCGAAGACGGCAAACAAAACCACGGAGACACACAAGGCCGGGAGGAGGAGTCATGTAAACCTCCTCTTTTAACTCCCCATGAAGAAAGGCGTTCTTCACATCAAGCTGATAAAGAACCCACCCACGAACAACCGCAATAGCAACCAATGTACGTACAGTGTGCATATGGGCCACTGGAGCAAAAGTCTCCTCATAGTCACGGCCATACTCCTGCTGAAACCCACGAGTAACAAGACGCACTTTATAGTGCTCAAGAGATCCATCAT
>NW_024088415.1:0-25000 GCF_009730915.1 Dioscorea cayenensis subsp. rotundata
GGATGATCACCTTGTACTAAAGGGATGCTCATCTACTCTTAGGTCCTACTGTGTACATTCTAGGGTTATAGTGTGTGCCTGTAGTAATGTGGCATCTATGGTTCCTCAATTGCACAAATTTTACTAGAGTAACTATGGTCCTCATGCTTTATCAAGTTTTGCAATCACACAAGGCAATCACAACTATGACAATCCAAACATTACGCTTTACCAAAGCAACTGCGGTAAATCAAACACATCAAGTTATACCAACACACAATTAAAACACAAGAACCAAAAAGAACTCCGTAGAATGAAAGAGTAAAGATGTTAATATCATCCAGTATAAAAGCTCCCACCCCGGGCATCGTGGCTCGGTTAGCCCCTCATGGGTGGGTACCATGGAGGAGTAAAGACTAGATCTAGAGAAAGAAGACATGACTCCCTTCACTCTTAGATATGCCTCCAATGTCGAGCTCCTTGTGCTAACACACTTCTCTTGTGACTCAAACTTACTCCTTTACACCTTAGAATGTGTGGATAAGATCGATCTTCATATTCATCAAAGTCCTCCCCGTGGAGAAAAAGATCCCCTAAACAAAGATGATCATGAAAAACCCCTAGAAACTAGGGTTGCTGCGGCACCATTCAATCTTGACATCGCTTCACGCATGATCGCGTCTCGATCGTCGTCAGCGCCGAGCGAAAAGTGACAAGGAATGTCTCACCGAGAAGTTCGGGAGCAAGGACACGATCGGTCATGGCCACCCAAACTCGTGTCAATAATTCTCCAATGAATTTACCGATGGCTCTGGTTATTCGGGGCATTGACACGACCGTGTCCCGACCGTGTCAATCTTGTAAATATCATTTAGCACCGAAATCGCAATGAATCACAAAATGGTCGAGAACTTCATGGGCGTGTGGGTATGACACGAGCGTAGTCGCGACTGTGTTAGACTTGAACACTTGAATCTCTCCGGGGTACTTTTCATCCGTAATTTGCTCCAAAAATGTAATGAGCCCCTAACTCTACACATATGATAAAAATAACCATAATAGTACTCGCTCATGTATAAAAGTACACTTGAGAACAAGAAAAGTAATGAAATTGGGGTATGAAATCATATATACAAAGTGCACTCATCATATACCCCCACACTTGAGTTGTTGCTTGTCCCTCGAGCACCCATCAAACATTCAATACCAAAAGCGATGAGTGCAATGTTTCCGATCTCGTAAGTGTAGGTGGTAAATTTTAGACAAAGGGGAGGCATGGGTGCTAGTAAAGACATGAATGTACAAAATGACCATACTCGACGCCAAAAATATGGTGTGTGTGTACAAAACCCCTAATTGTGTTCCCCATACCAACAAAGATTTACAAAGGCATGAAATGCAAGGATGGTACCTTCAAACACCCTAGAGGTAGCCTTTTTTTCTCCCGGTAGATCGTCAAATGTACATTTGTGATGCCCAAAATTTAACTACTCAAGAGTGGCTTTTCACTCATCTAAGGCAATAGCTCTTTCCACCATCTTTTTACATAGTTAATCTTTATAAACTTATTAGCGTGCCATTCCCAATAAGGAATCCGACTTTCCAACAATTTTTGAATTGCAAAGAAATGTTAAACCACAAGTAGGGTAAGGTGAAAAGAGTTTTGGGTTGAGGAAGTGAAAGTAAGTCATAATTTCACTACAATGGTTACTATCACACGCTTGTCCCCCTAAGCTTTAAACATCACCGGTGATTAATCATAGATCATCATAAACAAAACACTCATCACCCACACAAGCATGCAACCCTCCCCCACATTTAAGAGTTACATTATCCTCAATGTAAATAAATCATGTAATGAAATTAGGAGAAATGCTAGGAGGAAGATAAAGCCACCGCCTCAATGGAGAGTTGAATTGTGTCGCGGCCATACAGCACATCCCCAAAACAAACACCGAGAGTGATGGTGTTGTTCTCACGCAGTTACAACTCCAAGCAATCGCACAAGGGAAGCAACCATTAGTAATAGAATAGGTGATGATAAGTGGTTGCATGTATTAGTAATATCAAGTATTCTTTTTCTTACAATGAGCATTACTTTTCTCGATTTTATCACTTATACATGTGTATTTGTGTTACTTTTTGCATATAGGGTTGTGGAAATGAGTATAAAAGAAAAAAGCCAAAGTAGATTGTGGAGGCACTTTTTGATGAAATCTTGGAGTAAACAAAATGCTAAGACACAAGTTGTGATCTAAGACACGAGAGTGTGTGCCAACCTCCATTATTATCAAGCTAATACATGTTTTTGAGGGGCGTAAATGGCAGCTCATATTCGCTGTTCCAACTTGTAGCAAAGCTAGCAAGATCGCCATCAAATGTGATTGTTATTGAAGAGCAACGCGATCTACAGCAGAAGAATGTGTGCCCATTCATGTGGCCTTTTATAAAGAGTGTGGATTCAAGAGCATTTTTGGCGGAGTACTATAGCAAAAGTTATTCCGCAAAATCATCGTAGCAAACATCACAGTTTACATGCCACAAAAACTCGAATTTCTAGAATTACACACGCGCGGTGGAAAATCCACACGCCCAATGGGGATGCCCGATTCTAGCCTATTTAAAAGTCGCGATTTTTAGCCAATTTGGGAATCCTTCTTTCCATCTTTTTCTTCATCTTTTTCCCTATCTTTGGACGTGCCCGTGTCTAGGGTTTAGAGAGGCTTTTGCAAGGTTTTTTTGAGTGGTTCTACGGCCTTCGACACGCGTGTTCATTCGTAAGAGAGTTATTGGGGGAGCTTATCATGGCATTGATTCAGCGAGTTGTGCCCTAGACTTGATGAGGGAACTTTTGAAGAAGACGAGGCTAGTCCATAAGACCATCGACTACCTAACACGTAAGGGGGTTTTATTCATCAATTGCATATCTTTTACTTTTTGATTTTTATTATTGATTGTATTATGCTCCATGGAGAGCTAAACCCCCTAGAGGGTACTTGGACTTGTATACCCTAGGATGTTATTGTTTCATTGACCTTTTATTATGCTTTCTTCAATTGATGCCTTTAATTGAGTTCCAATCTTGGATGCTTGTTGAATTGATTTTTCCTTAGAGTAACACTAGGGTTGAGAATCCATCTTGGTAACCTTTGTGGATGAATGACACACCATGAGGGTTAGACAATGCTAGATTGGAGAGGGTCGAGAGGGTGAGTCGAGAGGTAGCGGAACGTCCCCTTTTCCCCTCCAAAGGTGATTTATCCTACCTCCACATTCCAAGGGTTCTTTACGGTTACAATAGAGTGAAGTGCTAAGAGACGTAACTCACTGGGGCTTAGTCAGCAAGAAAACAGAGTGAAGCGCTCAAAGTAATCATTAGTATCTGGGCTTAATTATGACTAGCGGTATTTCGCTTGGACCAAAGGGTTAGATCTATATTAGGGGAATAGGGTTTATCACTTGGAGTCCCTAGAGCTTTATGCAACTTTGACAAAGGTGAGGTGTTGAGACTAAGTGATTTCTCCGCCGTGACATAGTGTAGAGTTAGTCATGGTTGACCTTAGATTTGGGACCGTATTTTAGGATTTGCACGACTCATGAAGCATCGCTAGGAGAGACATAATGATTGGTCTTGCACTTGAATCAATTGTCCTAGGGTGACCAATGTCCCGGTGCCCCACTTAATGTCAATTGCCTCTCCTATCTTCTATTTGTGCCTCCTCCCACTTTTCTTATTTCTATTTGCATTGATTTTTGTGCACTTTTAATATTGGTTTATCTTTTGTTCTACTTAAATAGCAATGTTTGTGTTTCTAATCACTATTTCCTCGTGGATACAACTACCCACTCATAAAAGTATTATTACTCGACAAACCTGCACTTGGGTTGCCTCCCAGAAATCGGACCCTCTACATCCAGAGACACAATTGCATACATATGAAGGCAAAATTTAATTAATGGATCTCACCGAATGCCCGAAAGTGCCGAATGAGAAGAGAAGCATGATTCGTGTGATGAAGTGTTAGTCTTCTTCTTCCCGTAGACGCTACTTTCTTCCACCACTTTTGCCGCAGAAATGCGCATCTAATGTGGGTCTGAGTCCGAGCAGCTAACATATCAAGGCCGTGGACCTCCGTTGTTGTCATATCCGGTTCATCTTTTATCACATGGGATGTCCACCAAAAGGTCATTAAGTTCATCCTTTAAGAATGTCTCCCTCGATAAAATCGTAAAACAACCTCATCAACCATGTCAAGAAAATAGCATGTATTATCAAAGTCCATCGTGTGTCACATGGAATCACGGTCGAAAATGTGGTTTCCATCATCACCAACTTGAAGGGTCATCCAACCATCTTTCACATCAATGAGAGCTTTGATGTCGCCAAGAACAACGGCCCGTAATTAATGGTACTTCCACTTTGTCATCAATGTCCAAGATAACAAAGTCTACCTGAAATATAAATTTGTCCATCTTGACCAAAAACATCCTCAATTATGCCCCCTGTGGTCTCAGCGTGGATCGGTCCGCCAACCGGAGAGTCATGTTTGTTGGTTTAGGTTCCCCTAGACCCAAGCTCAAAAAAATCCTCGTATGGCATCAAATTGATACATGCTCCAATGTCGACGAAAGTGTTTTTCACTAACTAGACCCCCCAAGCGCGCATGGAACAATAAAGCCCTGGGGTCATTCTCCTTCGGGGATCTTGTTGCAAATTAACGTAGATCATTCCTCACTCAATGTAACTCAAGAAATATCTTATAATTTCCTCTTGTTGGTGAGCAATTCCTTCGTAAAACTTAGCATACCTAGGCATCCGAGCTAGGGCTTCTATGAATGGAACATTAATGTGCAAAAGTCTTGAACATGTCTAGGAACTTTTTGTATTGCTCATCCCGTTGGTCTTTCTTTGCCTTTGGAAGGAAAAGGAAGTTTCGCTAATATGCCGGGACTAAGTTTTGTTTTTGTGGGATGTTGTCGTGGTTAGAGATCGAAAGACCGGTTTAGCTACTATTAGTTCCCTGCTCCTTCTCAATAGGACCTTGTAGTTGCTTTCCACTTTAAGGACACACCCTTCAATGACACCTTTGGGTTAGCCACCGTGTTGCTTGAAGGGTCCCCTGTAATCTTTCATCCAATAACTTGGTCATTTGAGCCACCTAATGTTCTAAATTCTCACAGCTACATTTGTATTTCTAATCATCTCTTCATGATCGACAAAACGAGTCTCCACACTCTTTGGTGAATCGAACCATTAAATTGGTAAGGTTATTAATAGAATCAAGAGGATGAAGACGGGATTGTGATGCAATCTGAGGTGGGGGCCTCGATTGCTCGCTATGCTACTTTGACTCGTCTCCCAACCGACCCATGAAAAATTTGGATGATTCCTCCAACCGGCATTGTAAGTGTTGCTATATGGATTACTTTGGTAACCCACTTTATTTTAACCAAGGAAATCCACTTGCTCAATTTGCTCTACACTTTACATCACCAATAGGTGGAAAACGCGAGTCAAAATGAGTGGGAGGAGTTATCTTGAATGGGACCTCGAGCTTGAAGATTTGGATTGCATATTGTCTAACCTTTTTGATATTGCTTCAACCTCGTGTCTGTGAGAGTTGTGATGACATCCACTTGATAGATATCGGCATGGATTTCACCGGGTTTGTTTCTTTTTAGAACCCACTAACACCCATTGCTAGCCATCTCTTTAATCATCTTTTATGCATCATTAGGTTGCTCGTTACACAATGAACCCCTCAAGGCCACATCAAGCATCCGCTGGTAGAAATGTTTAGCCCATTATAGAAAAATCTGAATTTGCATCAACTCAACAATTTCGTGTTGTGGGCATTTCCTTAGCATCTCTTTGTATCTCTCCCATGTCTCATACAATGACTCGGACTCCAAACTCGATGAAACGATGAGATATCACTTTTGAACTTAATGATCTTTACAGAGGGAAATACTCTAGCAAGAAATGCTTCAAGACCCTGCTTCCATGTGGTAAGAGACTTAGGCAACAAGGAATATAGCCACTACTTGGCTCTTTTCTCGCAATGTGAATGGGAAGACTCTCGTGAACCGCCTCCTTAGAGATGTTGCTTGCCTTTATATGTATCATGATCTCCAAGAAATTTCTGAGATGCTCATACGGGTCTTCATCCCTCGAACCCGCTAAATTTCACACATTTGTTGCACCAACTCGAATGAAATTCGCTTCAACTCAAAGTTATTTGTAGCAATAGGAGGATGGACACGCCGGAGCCGATTCCTCTAGATTTGGTCGGGCAAAAATCTGAAGTAATCAATGTGTGATTGCCTACCATTTCAACGCCTCGATCCACTTCCACACTAATTTCAACGCACTCTATATCGCTTCAAACTAAGTTAACATAGTCTTCTTCTAAAGGTTCTCTACTTCTAGATCAGTGGTTGACCGGTGGGGTCGATGTGCTCCCCACGGATATACACTGAACCCTCGCGCTTAATAGACTAATCTAATGTAAGCTCGTGAGAATACTTAAAATAAAGCATGAAAGTAATGATAAAATGATATGTATCATAAAGAAATAAAATAAAACATAAATATGCACAATATAAACAAATTAGAACACCTGATTATAAGCTTTTTATTAGTTGCCATCCCCCGACAACGGCGCTAAAAAAATTTGATGTGTTCTCCACAAGTATACTGGGTCTCACACAAGTAATATAGTAATACCCCCGTGAGGGGTAGGGTTATTGAACCATAGGGACTTGACTACAAATACTAACTTAACACCGATATCTAGTGGCAATTAAGATACTAACTTAACACCCGATCTCTAGGAGCTAACCATTCCAATGAGTTATTCCTTATGTTTATCTTCCTTATGCTAAGATTTCCGGGACACCATGGAATGGTTAGCCCCTCATGAATTCATACAAATGAGAGAAGAAGAAAAACATAAGGAAGAGAGACATCTAGACTTCTCCCTTTCACAAGATCTCTTCAAATGTACTTCAAAAACTCTATGGAATGGGTAACTTCACTCTCCGACATCTCTAACTCAGCCTTGATCTTCTTAGCTCATGTGGCGGCCGATCATCATCCTCTTGAGAGCTTCTTCACTGGAGAAGAAGTCTCCCGAACCAAAGATCCCCTTAAAAACCCCTAAACTGGGAGATAAAAAGAACTTTTCAAGCTTAACATGCTTTGAGCACGGTCGTGCTTTAGACCATGCTAATCTTGGAGCATTTGAGAGAAAAGGGCTAAGTGTATCTAGAGAAAAATCATGGAGAGAGCACGGCCATGCTCCCCATACTTAGCTTTTGAGCACTCACAAAAGGAACACACAAAACGTAGCTTCTTTGAAAGCATAAGAAACTCCCATCCAGAGATTATCACAAGAGATAGCACTGCGATTTTTGCGCCCGCTTTCCACCAAGAGCAAGGGAGTTACCATCCACGTAAAAATCATAGGGGAGATGGCACGCCCATGCTCCTCGCGTGCTTGCATTGGACACTTTGAGAAATTACTTTCTTTGATAGGTTTTGTACCCTAATTTCACTCCATATGTATGTTGAGCTCTAAAAACCCTATAACAAAGACAAACATATCCAAAAATATCATCATTCATAAAACAAAAGGAGCTAAAAGACAAGCTCAAAGAGTGCATTGGAGGTACACAAAAATATGATATGAAATGCACTCATCAAACTTACAGATACTAGATACTTCACATAATTTATTTTGAAAGCATGCTCGAAGTTATATTTTGATTCTCTTTAAGATATAAAAATGACCTTATAATGCCTCGAAATATATTTTTAATTTTTAACTCTTTTTGTGATTACAATATGTATTGGGTTGGTTTGTACTTTAGTCTTTCAATTAATTATATTTTTATGAATCATTATATTAATATTCTAACTTTTTTTAACAAAATAAAAACTTTTCAATTAAGTGATACGCTCAGAAAAAGTGTTGTGGTAACCAATGAATAAAACAAAAATTATATTTTGTAGTTCTTCCATCCATAGTAAGAACAATGCAAAGTTTGTCAAACATGCCTCGCTAAAAATGGCAGCTATAAACATCCACCCTATAGATCACTTTCAAACAATAATTTTAGAACCAGATTAGGAAGTGAACTGCCAACAACCGGTCATGTGTCAATCGGTTAGATCGAATGACTCGGGTTTGGTCAAAACCGATGGCATGCTATATATATATATATATATTAATACAAGTATCAATTATCCAAACTCACATATATTCCAAGGCTAATTCAAACAAATGACAATAACTACATCTTTTATAACATGATGTGAAATAAAATATGGGAAAATAGAATATCCAAGGAATTAGAATGAATATACATGAAAAATAAAAATTAGAAAAATTGCAAGTTTGGGCTAAAAACTAGAATTGGTTTGGAGAGGTCTGAGATACATAGGCCCACCTAACCTACCATCTCAAAAACTCTCAATACTCGAAAGTTTTAACAACCGCCGATTTGACAATATATGATTGGACGATGGTAAGAGAAGTTCGTAGATTAGGATTTCCATCGTGTCATCCTCCTTACTATAAATAAACTCGAACCCCGAGGAAGCCTCGCTCCTCCACCATCTCTCTCTCTCTATCTATATCTATCTATCTATCTATCTCTCTCTCTCTCTCTCTCTCTCTCTCTCTCTCTCTCGCACTTTCTATTTTTGTTTTTTTCTAAAAAAATTTTTAATTTAAAGGTTAAATTCGTGATGATGAATGATCATTGTGCTTGATATAGACGCAGTGATTCTTTTGCAGATCCATTGGTGATGGTTACACCAACCCTCTAAGAAGTTTTGAGCAAGATTTATTTGCTTTAAAATAAATAAAAATTATAACCGAGGTCAACCCTGCCCAAACAATTTGAACGAGTTTGACTCGGGTCAACACCCAACAATAATCTATATAGAACTAGACTCGATCACGGCTTGTTCTCCCATTTTACTAGTTTGACCAAATCGCAGACGATCCGTGTTTCAAAACATTGCTTTCAAGGCAAGAGTCACACTACATAAGCTATTAGGATTGGTGGAATTAAAAACCGTGATGGATGTTAACAAACTAGCTACCTTGAGCATGCAATCTTTTAAGATATAAAAAGAAGAGAAGAAAAATTCTTTGAGTTTATATTCCTCTAATATTTGTAGTATTTCTTCCGCTTTTAATTGCATGCATAAAGTGATGGAGCCGTGGTTATAGGGTAGTAGGGCTAATTATCAATTAATAAAATTTTTAAATTTTTAATTTATTTATATATTAATTTATAGTTTAGTTTATAAAAACATGTGTCAAAACAACAAATTTTTTAAAAATATGTGAATAATATAATTTTCTATATTATATAAACTAATTTGTAAAAAGACCAAAAACCAACAACTTAGTGGTATTAGTAATTGGATCCCTGTTAGAGACCTTTCACTTGAGAGTTTGAATCACTAGTGAGTGCACGCTTCAAAAATATGAGTAATGGTTGTGTGCTCGGTGCTCTGTGGCCTATATGTATTTTTTATACGATTTGTAGTGTATGATTTGTGTATTTATTGATGAATCGATGCCTTTTTATGGTCTAAATTGGTCGTCAAGTAAAACCCCTGTGTGTGACACACGGGCCATATTCCCCCGGTCCCAAGGAGCTACCCCTTACTTCCTCTTCGTGTGTCGCTTTAGCCTATAGATTCGAGTGAGTGCTCTAAACTACCAAAAAGAAATAAAAAAAGAACTTAAGGAAGAAGTCCACAGAAAAAGTAAATGGGGGTAAAATCTGAGGGATGAAAATGGTCACAGATATGGATTCCCTTGGGGCTACTATAGTGAGAAGGATGCTAAGACTACCATACACTTGGTGGTTTAGACCAAGAGATTCCTAAGATAGATCAACCCAATGGTCATCCTCAATTGACCCCCTAATCCCATATGAGTATTCGCACAAAAATTTCTTCCCACCAAATCCTTCTACGATCTCAATAAAAATAGGGAATTCTCTATTTAGTACCGATACTAAAACTAGGTCCAACCCTAATGTTGGAGGGGCACAAAATACATGATGGTCATGGCATATTTGTACATGAATTCCCTTCAACCTAAGTTAGTCTAGTACAAGGGTGTTGGTCACACCACCAAGTACAACCTAGAAAAATGACATACGAGTCCTTATGTACACCAATACAATAAAATACACAAAGCTTGAATCTCAAACACACCAATTGCAATAAAAAGTAAATCAAAATATCCAACTACACAAGTTCACCACAAAGTTCAATGACATCCGTGATCTTGGGGTTTAGTTGTTCATGCTAACAAAATACATGCCAAAACCATAAAAACAACCAAACCGAGTAACATAAAACTCCCTCAAATGATGAATGCTAAGTAACAAGCAGTGAAAGCTTCCATTGATGCCGTCAAAGAGGTGGCTTCCTTGTCCTCTGCAAGCTTCTACACAAAGAAATGAGTGGAGATCTTGCCAAATCTTGCTATCCTATTCAATTCCACTCTAAAAAAATGTCTTCTTTTGACTTCCTTTACCCCCGGATCTAAGATGCGGAATTGAGAGCTCAAAGGTAGGAGTGATGAATAGCCCAATAAGCCCTAAAACCTTATTTTTAAAACCTTTCTCAGGCTAGCTTTTACGACTGGGTTTTTGGGTGTGAAGAAGCCGTGAGAGCCTTTTGAATTTCTACAAAAATTCCGTAAAAGCGCAATGTGGAAATGCTATAGTAACTAATCTAAGATGTGGAATTGAGAGCTCAAATGTAGGAGATGATGAATAGCCCAAAAGCCCTAAAAACCCTTTTTAAAAAGCTTTCTCGAGTGCTCTTAATGGTCCGCTTTGACGGGTATGAAGAAACCCTTGAGAGCCTAAGGACTTCCCGCCAAAAATATTCGTAAGTGCTACAATAGAATGCTACAAGATTTTCGCTACATTCTTCATCCAGCTTATGTGCGCCTTAACGGTCTGTTAGATTTTCCTTCAACAAAACCCCTAGACTTCCCGCTTATTTACTTCTTCATGCTACAGTTGCTTGCTATAATGTCCAAGGCTCTAAAATGTCATTTTTCAAGATCGATTTCTTCCTTAATTGTGTCATTGAGCTCACCAAAGTTTCTTTTGAGGTTTGTAACACGAATAAACCCAATTAAACCACAAAAACATCATCGATTCATCAATTAGTACATAAATAGCAAAACATATATATGTATAAACACATACATTTAGGCGTTTATCACTGTTATTTCCTTCTGCAAGTCTTGTTCCAAAGTACCCAATACCTAGGATTACTCATAATTTTCTCTAATCATGGGTATTTATACTCATTACGTAGCACATCAAACAAGATAACTAGGGCTTTCACCTCGTCAGTAGCCAAGCATTCAAACACGCAATTAGATTCAAATATAAGTGATTGGAATTAAGAAAACAATTAAAGTATGAAAGATCCAACTACCAATGTCAAAGAAGTAAACCCTAGAGTTCAACTACGCCCAAACATCTACAAATTAGCCCTCCATTAATGAAGGATAAACATCCAAGATACAAATAATAAGAGGAAACATCAAATCCATGAAAACCCTATTTTCAATTATACCGATGAAGAATCACCAAAGAAAGCCTTGAGAAGCTTCCACGCATGACACCAATGTGAGCTTGATGGCTACGATCTCTAATCCCCTTGAATGGTGAGCTAAATCACCTTTGAAATTGCTCCTTGTTGTAGTAGGTACTATAGAAGTTTACTGTAACACTTTATGGAAATTTCAGCAGAAATCCTGAGGCTCTAACGGGCATGCTCACGCTCGTAAACCAGACCGTGAAGCCATTCGGAGATGAGTTTAAAAGAGAGTTTTAGTTCATTCTATGATATGGATCATCTTTTTCCTTAAATCTCTTAACTCCATACTTTAGATTTGGGGTGAAAGAGGGAGATTGAAGACATTTTGGAGGAGGAAATCAACAGGAGAAGCATAATCCAGCAAGATCTACCCTTGATCCTACTTGTAGGGGCATGGGGATGATGAGGGAAGCCACCCCCATTGCGGCGTTTGTGGAAGCTTTTCACGAGATCCAAAGCATCATTTGGCTTCTGGTCTTTGAGGGAGTCTTATTTATGATTATTTTAGTTATTTTCATCATTTTGATCCTTGTATTTTTTTTTGTATGGATTGCTAAACCCTAAGGTTACCGGATGCCTGTGAACCTTGTTGTGAACTTGCTTGTATGAATGCTTAATTTTCTTTATGTGGATGTGGTTTTATTTTGAGGTACAAGATTTGTGTTCTTTGATGTATTTAATTACATGAGAACTCTGTAATTTGATTTTTAGGTTGTCCTTGGATGTGCGGGATCCATCCTTGTACTAGATTCACTTAGCTTGGAAGGGATTCATGTTTAAATACACCGAGGGATTCAGCTATTTTTATACCCTTCCAAGCATTAGGGATGAACCTAGATGTGTATTTGACCCTAATTAGAGAATTTCCTATCACCAATGCAATCATGGGATTAGGGGTAATCATCGAGGGTTTCGGGATTACCTACTTTATGGATCTCTTGGTCTAAAAATCAAAACCCGCATAGCAAACTTAGTATTCTTCTAGCATTAGAGCCCTGATGGAATCCACATCCATGACCATTCTTCTTTCTAGATTTCTTACACATTCGCCTCCCAATGTGTAGCTTTCTTACTTTAGTTGTTTTTCAGTCCCCGATTTCACTCCTAATTGCTTTTGAACCCTAGTTGAGTCCATTGTGGAAAAATTTGGATTTGCATCCATTCCACTATTCCAGTACATGTATTTCCTTAACATCTATTTGTATCTTTCCCAAGTGTCGTATAAGTATTCGGATTCCAACTACAAGAAGGAGATATCACTCCTCGACTTGGTAATTTTTTACCGGAAGGAAATATCTTATAAGAAAAGTCTCGGTCATCTACTTCCATGTTGTGGTAAACCCTTGCGGCAAGGAATTTAGCCATTACTTGGCCCTTCCTCATACCGAGAATAGAAAGAGTCTAGGACAAACAATATCCCTCAGACACGTTGTTAACCTCAAAAATTTTTTTACAAATATCCAAGAAGTTCTTCAAGTGTTCATACGGGTCTTCATCCTCGAAACCCGACAAACCGGCACATTTGTCGCACCATTTGCATAAAGTTGGGCTTCAACTCAAAATTATTCGCCATAACAGGAGGATGAATGATGGTAGACCCCTTTCCATCCAAGTTTTTGTCGGGAAAAATCTGAAATGCTTTGTTTCTAATTCCCGCCATTTCTTCCTTCCGATTCACCCTCAATACTCACATCTACAAACCGTGTTTCACTTAAATTGACTTGCCTCAATCTTCTTTTGGAAATTTGTTTCAATCTCGGATCAGTGGCTTGTCAATAGAGATGAATCGTTCCCTTGGGTCATATAATTGTTACTTCATAGAATAAGATAAAAACAAAATTAGCTCGGGATTCAAAAAGTAAATTACGAAAAAGAAATATAAGATAAAATGATCAAACAAACGAAAAAGAGATATTCACACATATGAAAAACTATTAACAAACTAGATCACTTGAATCCTAATCTTCCTAAAAATTTTTCCAGTCCCGGAAACGGTGCCAAAAACTTGATGAACTCTCCGTAAGTGCACAAATCATTACCAAGTAATAAAGTGGTACCCCATGACGAGGGTAGGGTTGTCGAACCACGAGGACCTGGACTTCTAATACTAATTGATCCTCTAATGTCTAGTCACACTAAATTGGGGTAATAAAGGAGTTAACTACTAATCAAAAACTAAAGAACAAAAAGGATGGATGAACCAGGTAGATTAGGGTTGAGTTTCGATAACAAGAGAGTAATGGCCCTGGATGATTCCTATGTGCCCAAGATATCGACTTGAGTCTAATGTCTACCAAGGTATATCTAAGATCCTTGTGGGTGCTCAAAAAGCCTTATTCCATCTATGGCTCTCACATACCCCAAGTTTTTGCTAGAGCAACTATGGGTCTCAAGCATGCTAAATTTTGTAACTACGCAAAATAGTCATCACTATGGCAGCTTGACACACATCAGGGTTTTGCTAAGAAACTACACAAAATCAAGCACGCTAAGTTATGCAACACATGAATTAACACAAGAAAATAATAAAACTTCATAAGCATTAAAAACTCAAGTAGTCAAAGTATAAGAGACAACATAGTTCACAAATCCCCGAGGCACCGTGGAATGGTTAGCCCATCATGAATTCATGCAAATGAGAGAAGAAGATAAATATAAGGAAGAGAGACATCTTCACTTCCCCTTTCACAAAATCTTTTCAAATGTACTTCAAGAACTCCATTGAATGGGTAACTCAACTTCTACGACATCTCTAACTCACCCTTTGATCTCCATAGCTTGTCTAATGATGGCCGATCATCAACCTATTGAGAGCTCTCTCACTAGGGAAGAAGTCCCTCGAAAAAAATATGTCTTCGAACCCCTAATTCGGGAGATGAAAAAAAGAATTTTTTTGGGCTTAACACGGTTTGAGCACGGTCATGCTCGCACTGCGTGCTAATCTTGGAAATTCGAGAGAAAACGGCCAAGTGTATCCAAAGAAAAATCACGAAGAGAATATGGTCATGCTCCCCTGCACTCAGCTTGAGCACACCCAATGAAAGGAGCACACTGATTGTGCTTTCCCTAAAATCATAAGTAACTCCTCGCTCTATAGATTATCACGTGGAGATAGCACCCCTGCTTTCACCCTTGCTTCCCGCCCATGCTTGCATTGGACACTTAGAGAAATCATCTTCTTTGGTTGATTTATTCCTTGATTTCACTTCATATGTGTAATGAGCCCCTAAAAAGTCTACAACAAGGACAAAACATACCCGCAATAGCAACATTCATGAACAAAAGGTGCTAAAAGATAAGCAAAAGAGTGCATTGGATGTATATAAAAATACGATATGAAATGCACTCATCAGTAACTCCATACCTTCTCAAGGTTTTCATAAACTTGTCATTGCAAAAAAATGTGTACCCTTATCACTCAATATCATCCTCGGTGTTCAAAAATCTAGAGAATAATTTATTTAAAAAAACTTAATCACGACCTCTAGCATCATTTGTTGGGAGAGCTTGTGCCTCTACCCATTTGTAAACATAATCAATTGCGCCAAAAATAAACTTGTTACCAAACGATGCAGGAAATGGTCCCAATAAAAATCAATACCCCACACATAGAATATTTCACGATAAGAATGGAATTTTGGGGCATTTCATCTTTACGAGAATGATTACCCGGTGTTGGCAGTTGTCATAATTGCATACATACCCGGGTTGCATCTTGGAAGATTGTGGGCCAATAAAAACCTAATTCAAGGTAATTACTAGTTGTTTGATTTGTACTAAAATGCCTTCCAACTAGTCCTCGAGTGATAGTGTTCAAGGATATCCCATCCTTCGATTATGTTACACATCTTCCTTTGTTAGTGCGTAAACCATTTAAGAAGAGTACATGCAACCAAATAATTTGTGAAGTCAAGAAACCAAGGGGGTCCCTCGCCTCTTACCGAATTGAATTTGTACAAACGCTCTTCGTGGAAGGAGTCATCAATGTCTCCATTGTTTCTTTTCTAGGATCTTCTAGCCCCGAATAGGTGGTCTAGAGCTAAGTTCTCCACTCCCTCGCTTGTCCTCGTTCTCTATGTCAAATCTCGCAAAAGTAAAAATCCACCCTAATTAAGCATGGCTTAGCATCAGCCTTCACCGACAACGCCCCATGTGTGTGACCCGCAAGTGCACGGGTTTGTCGAAGTAATAAATCCCAAGTGAGTGGGGTATCGTATCCACGAGAGTAGGGAATAAAAAAATACCTAAATTGCTACTTAAATAAGATGTGATGTAAACAAAAAAAATAAAAAGGAACAAGAATGAGAGGCACAAGTAAGTGAGAGATAAGGCAATCGATAGAAATGGGGTACTCGGACAATGCTCCCCCTAAGACTTACGCTTCAAGTGAAAGACCTACCATTATACTTCCTAATTAATGCTCAATGAGTCATGGAAATCCTAAAAGCACACTATCCCAAACCTAAGGTCAATCGCTACTAACCCTACATTGTGTCCCGTGGAGAAAATCGCTCGCCTCAACACCTCACACTCGCACAAAGTTGCATGGAGTTCTAAGGATTCCAAGTGATAAACTCTATTCCTATGTGTAGATCTAATCCTTTGGTCCAGACGAAAGACCCCTAATTACAATTAAGCCCCCGTGATACTAAGGTCACTCAACGCTTCACTTTGTTGCTCACACAACTAAGCTCCAGTGGAGTTCATCCCTTAGCATTTCACTCTATTGTAACAGAAAAAGAACTCTAGAAAATAGAGATAGGATAAATCACATCGGAGGGGAAAGGGGACGCTCCCTCTACCTCTCGACTCACCCTCTCAACCCCTCTCCAATCTAGCTTTGTCTAACACTCATGGTGTGTCACCCTATCTATAAAAAAATTACCAATATTGACTCTCAACCCTAGTGTCACTCAAAGGGAGAAATCATTCAACAAGAATTCAAGATTGCAACTCAAATAAAAAGCATCAATTAAGGAAAACACAATGGAAAGTCAATGAAACAATAACATCCTAGGGTTTACAAAATCCAAGTACCCACTAGGGGGTTTAGCTCTCCATGGAGCACAATACAATCAACAATGAAATTAAAAAGTAAAGATAAGCAATCCATAGGAAAAACCCCCTCGGTATTCATGTCGATGGTCTTGTGGAGTAGCCCTCGTCTTCTCCAAAGGTCCCCTTGTCCGCCTAGGGCACACCTCGCCGGATCGGTGCCAATTAAAGCTCCCCCAATAACCTTCTTGCAAGCGAAGCGGTGTCAAATCCAGAGAACCACTCTAAAAGACTTGCCAAAAGCCTCTCAAAACCCCTAGTCGATGACCTCTCAAAAAGATGGAGAAAAAGTTGGAGAGAAGGGGAAAGAAGATCCCCAAAATCGGGCTGAATCAGCGCTTAAATAGGCTCGAATCGGGCATCCACACGCCCCGTGGAATTTCTACATGGGGTGGATAATTTCCATACGCCCTGTGGATTCTCCGAAATATGATTTTTCGACCGTACAGAACATGAATCGCCATGTTGTCTTACTATAGTGGTTTGCTACAATAACATCGCTACATGACTTTTACTGAAACACTCCCCAATTCCATACTTTTCATTGAGGTAACATAAACGGGCACACGCTTTATGCCGTAGATCACAACTCTTCTTCAATCAAAAGCCTCTTTGGTGAAGATCTTGCTATCAACTCACAAGTCGGGATACGCAAAATGTGACTGCCTTCGTGCCCCTCTAAATCATTGTAATGGCTTGAATACATGGAGGTTGGCACACATTCCCCGTATCTTAGAGCCCCACTTGTGTCTTCGCTTTGTTCCTTCCAAGATTCCACCAAATAGTGTGTTCACGATCGACTTTTTGGCTTCTTTTTCTTAATACTTAGCTTCACAACCCCAACATGCTAAAAGAACACAAATACACATGTATTAGCGCTTAAACTTGGTAAAAGTAATGCTCATCGTAAGGAAAGAACACTTCACATTCTTAACACACAAGCACTCATCACTTACTCATGAGATACTTGAGTGTGGAGTGATCCGTGTAAAACCACACTTTTAAAAAGTCTTAGATACTGGCTGAAATTTTTCGAAGGTGAAGACTACTACCAGCTAGTTCCTTTGCAAAGTGGTCGATAATTCTCTTGTGGCATCATTCAAGGTTTTGCTAGCATAGTAGATGGGATGAAAAACGCTTATCCTTTTGGCGACCCAATATTGCTCCAATTGTAAAGTCACTAACATCTGCACATGAACTTGAATAGCAAAATCCCAATCCGGGGCTATGATTATCGAGCTTGCACTAGTTTATCTTTTAATGTTTTTGAATGTCGACATGCAGGCCCTGGTAGAAGTCAAATAGCACATCTTTCTCTAATAGTTTGGTCAATGTCCCTAGCAACTTGTGAGAAGTCCATAATGAACCTTCTATAGAAGCCCTCGCATGTCCCTAAGAAACTATGAATTGCCTTGATCGGTGTGGATGGTGAAAGCTTCTCGATTGTAGCAACTATAGCCTTGTCCACTTCAGTCCTTTTTTTCTTGAAATTCGTGTCCCAACACGATACCCTCAAGGACCATGTAGTGGTATTTCTCCCAACTAAGTATAAGGTTAATCTCCTCACATCTTGCTAATAATCATCCTAGATTCCTAAGACACATATCAAAAGAGTTTCTAAACACAGAGAAATCATCTATAAATACCTCCATCATGTTCTCTACCATATTCTCAAATATTGACATCATACATTTTTGAAAGGTTACAAGGGCATTATGCAATCCGAAAGGCATCTGGCAATACACGGAAGTCCCGTATGGGCATGTAAATGTGGTCTTCTCTTGGTCTTCTGAGGTGACAGGAATCTAAAATATACCATGAAAAATCAATCTAGAAAGCAATAATGGGAGTGCCCTGCTAACCTTTCCAGTATCTAATCTATGAATGACAGCAAAAAGTGTCCTTTCTAGTGTGGTAACATTTAGTTTCCTGTAATTGATGCACACCCGCTATCCTATAACTATCCTGGTTGGTATGAGGTCGTTCTTCTCATTGGTAATCACTGTCATCCCCTTTTTCTTTGATACCACCTATACTTAACACACCCATGCTAATGTGTTCTCCGCAATTGCACAGATCATACACAAGTAGTAAAGTGATACCCCGTGAGGGATAGGGTTGTCGAACCACAAGGACTAGACTTAAAGTACTAATTTATCTTCCGATGTTTAGTTAAACAAGAATTACATTAAGGTTGAATTAAAGGCAATTAACAAAGGTGAGAAATGATGGTAGTGATAGGTTGATTAGGATTGAGAATCCAACAACAAAAGAGCAATGCCCCAGGAGAATTCCTATGAGTTATAGCATGCTGACTTGACCCTAAAGTCTACCAGGTACATTCTATGGTTCAAGTGTGTGCTCAAGAGCAATGTTGTATCTATGGTTCTCAAATACACCAAGTTTTATTAAGGTAACTGTGGGTTTCATACACATCGAGTTTTGTAATCACACAAGGCAACTACAACTATGGCAATCCACACAGACCAAGTTTTACCAAAGCAACTGTGCAATTCAATCACATCAAGCTATGCAAACAAAAGATTAAACACATTAAACCAAAAGAACTCTGTAAACATTAAGATCAAGTGGTCAAAGCATACAAACCAACATAGTTCACATCCCAGGCACTGTGGACGGTTAGCCCCTCATGGATGGGTACAACGGGGAAAACAAAGATGAAGAACTAGAGAAAGAAGACATGGCTCCCTTCTTCTCAAGATAATCTTCCTCGCCGAGCTTCGTATGCTAGCCCCACATCTCTTGTGCCTCCAACTCATCTTAATCCTCTAAGAAGGTGTGGTGAAGCCTGATCTTCACTCCCTTCAAAGTTCTCCCAGTGGAGATTAGAGTCCTTGAACAAAGATAAGAGCAAACCCTAGAAATTGGAGTTAAAAAGGGCTATCTTCGAGCTTGACACGGAATAAGCACGATCGTGCTTAGATCGTGTTCCCATGGTAGGGTTTTGAGTGAATCAGCTAAGTGCTTGCCTAGAATTTCCAGTGGGAGGAAGTATGGTCATGCTTGGACCGTGCTACTTTTGAGCATGATCGTACTAGGAGCTTCCAACGTGTGCTTCCACTGTTGAGTAGAAAATAACTCCAGCCAGAGACTTCTAGGGGGAGGGGGCATGAACATGCTTCAACCGTGTTTGGCTTGGTGACACCCCATGCAAGCTTTATCACTCGGTCGTCATGAGGTTGGGATATTCGGGAGACAAAGCATGACCGTGCTTTCGCCTGCGTCTGAACTTGAACACTTAGCTAAATCTCCAATCTTCACTGCTTTGATATCCTAATTTCACTCCTAATTGCTTCGAGCTCCCCAATTCCGCATCATTAACAACCACACCCGTAATAGCACCTAATGTATACAAAAAAATATGCTAAGAGGCAAGCAAAAGCATGAATTTAGTGTAAGAAAAACATGATATGAATTACACTCATCAAATACCCCCACACTTGCATGATTGCTTGTCCTCAAGTAACGCTCACATCACTCAATGAAAGAAATGATGAGTGCATCACCTCGATCTCGGGAGAATAGGAATTTCTTAAACAAACAACGAGGAGCAACAAAGGGTTAGAAAAATAACAAGAATGCTCAATAAAAGGCTACTCTCTTACTTCAAAGATGTTGTGTGTGAGAAAAATCCTTAATTGAGTGCCCCAAAGTCTTAAGAAGTCACCCTCTTAGCACCCTAACCTTGAATTGACTATTCACAAAGTGGATAGTAGCTTCATACACCCTAAAGGTAGCCTTCTCTCGGTAGGTCATTAAATGTACACTTGTAATACCTAAAATTTGACTATTCAAGAGTAGCTTTTTACTCTTCTAGGGTGATAGCCCTTTCTTCCATCTTTTTACAAAATATTTACAAAGGATGGGTAGGGCATCCCACAAGGAATCTGACTTTCTATTTTAACCACAAGACAGACACCCTAGGCCAAAAAGGGTTTTTATCCTAAAAAAACATGTGGCTCCACAATTTAGGGTTAAGTGATGAACTTGAGCCTCTAAGTAAGAGTGAGTCTACAATATGGAACCCCAATAAATCATTCACACATATGTGTTCTCTTAAGCCTAAGAAGTTCCAAGTGTAAATAATCATAGATCATCATAAGTTAAACACTCATCTCAAGTAAAACAAGCATAAAAACCATCCAACACACTTGAATGCTACATTGTCCTCAATGTAGAAATGATGGACATAAAAAAACATAATTGAGACACAAAAAGATAAGTGGGGGAAGGGGTTGACGGAGAGTGATGTTGCTCGTTCTCAATGTGTGTGTTATTCAACTCTAAGCATCCACACAATCCCTTAAACTAGCGGAGGACACAAGTAAAGCTTTTAGAACTATGATAATATAAAGTAAGAAAAACTGTAAGAGACAACAACTACAACAAAAATAAAGAAAAAAACAAACCAAAATGTAGCAGGGTACTCCCCTTGCTAATCGAATACGGAGAAACAATAAAAAGAAAAAAACACGTCGAAGAAAATACAGACAAGTAGAAGACTCGCGGTTGCACTCAAGTGATCGAATGGTACACTCTCGCTCTCAAAATCACTGCTCGATGAAATAGAATCCTCCCCGAGATTCTCCCCAAATCGAAGTGTCGACTCGATATGACGAATGGGGCACTTAAGGGATGGTCTCACACCTATAAATGCTCAGCGATCCGAGTGACACTCCTCCGCGGCCACCGAATGTCGTTGTAGAACAAGTAATATGGTCCGAGGCTCGAGGTGGTAGCCGGGATCTCGGGCGTGAGGCGGCAGAAGCGGTGGTGGGGTAGGGGCATTATCACTTGTTGGGGGTACATCGGCTGGCAGTCGAAGTAGTGGGCTATAGGACCCTATACTCAAATCCCCTAGCAGATGAACCCGCCGCAACATCCCCATCAATGTATAGGGTTTCCAATGTCATCGCTGCAACTCCCCCAATAATCCTAATGTGATCGGGTCCCCCAAAGTAGGTCCATATGCCCCGATAATATGAGTGATGTAGGGGTTGACAAACAAAGCTCTAATGCGGGGTCGGACCCTCGATGTGCAATCGAAAACGACCCACCTCAGAACCCTAGATGGAGATGGAATCCTTCCACCATGCTCGAGAAGAAGTCAAAATCACGACGACCGACTACCCCTGTTACTATCACCGCGTCTAGTGAGGGAGTGACCCGATAATGTAATAAATGTACCAAAGTGGCGTAGAACGGAGTGTGGTGGCCTTGGTCCCGACGAGGGTCATAAACAGTGTAGCTCTTAGTCGCCGCCAGGCCTCCCCACCGATTCCCCACTTGGGCCGGGAGATCAATAACTCATCATAGGCGTGGAGTTCGGTGAACTCCACAACATATAGTTCTAGGCGATTGAGAACTCCGTAAGACTCATCCACTATAGCGCATCAAGACATGAAACTATATGAAATTGGCTCGATGATAGGTAACGGTTCCCATGGGACAACTCAAAAGTGGCTAACACCTCGAGGGTAAACTGCTTGTAGGTGTCATCTCGTGATCCGAATATATTCTACCATACCCCGACACTTAGTAATCTCTGGACTTCCTCCTCAAGTCTCGACCTCTCGGAGAACATCCCAATCAATCTCCCTATGATTCACCAAAATAGTGACGGGATAAACGCGTGTAGTATTCCCTCGGTATGCCGGGTGTGAAAAAGTAGGCGTGTAATATGTGCTAAGAGTGGATGTCTCGACTCGTGGGACGCTTTGTAAGGCCCTAACTCGACATGTGTTTCCTCAGCACCATATTAACAACTTAATTTTTACTCTATACATAATAATTATATTCTATTTATAATAATTAAGCACCCATAATAAAAAAACAAACATAATTTTTTTATGTTATAATTTAAAAATTAGATAAATATAAATTTTTCTTGCATAATTTAATTACTCATACACATGATATTTTATATTTATAATAATTATACTCTATTTATAATAATTAATAATAATTATACTTTTTTTATAATAATCACGCACTCCACAAGAAAAAAACTTAATTTTTCTTTCATAATATTTTCTTAGAAACTCTCTACTATGCTTCACAAAAAAATATATGAAAAATTTTGTTGCATAATTTAATTACGCATAGACATGATATTCTATATTTATAATAGTTATACTCTATTTATAAATAATTTTTTTATATTATAATTTTTAGAATTTCAAAACTCCAGCCTTGTTTCTTCATCATCGTCCCTTTCGCCTTGCTTGTAGGCCTTCTAGTTAGGAGAGAGGCCCTAATGCTTTGATCTACGCATTTGGTGTGATAATACTAAATCTTGTGTTACATGCGTTTCGAAGTTAAAGATATGTTCCCACACTTTTCATAGCATGAAAGCTCAAGATTATGAAGTGACCCTCATAAACGCACTACCTACCTACTCATAGAAGGAGCTGTGGACTTCATGACCTTCACTATTGGGGTTAGCCTTTAAATTGAGTCATAGCCAAAGATGTGTTCTACCATCACCAATTGCTTAGAGAGCCATGGCATCCAGACGTCAACGAGGCTCGACTTCACCGATGTCAAGTAGACAAAAGAGTGGAGAGGTACCCGCTGGAGGAGCAAAAAGAGGGAGGAAGAAGAAGAAGCTCGAGCTATTGTCGCAGTTAGTTACCGTCTATTGCTACTATTGAGCAAAGTTTAGCTCAGAAGTATCATAATGAACCTTAAAGCCCCACAATGATGGATCAACCCAGTCTAGAACTTATCGACAGTGAGAGAGCTCAAGCACATGTCTTAGTGCCACATACTCACTTGGTGGTAAGTATGAACACCAAAAGACTTCAAGACGATCATAGCACCGTAGTCATGCGAGATATCTACATGTAAAAGGTATAATATTGAACCGGGACACATGCAACAACTCACAGAGATGGTATGGACTACATGGAGACATGGCGACGACTTATGATGATGCTCAAGAAGTCCTTCGACATTGTGCAGAAAGTTAAGCAAAGAAACCGCATGCAGGCGATTCCATAGACGTTAGATGGAAAAAGGGAGGATTGTCGCTTCATAAAAATTAGTCTGCAATCGGAGTTGTTCCCAACACAATTACCTAGCCTAGCTTCTCATGACAATGTAAATATCCTTTTATATACACTCGGACCCAATTGATTAGACCAAAATTCATGCACCAAATTCTCACCATTTCTTAAAGTTTCAACTCACGACTTTAAACTTTCTCTATAAATTTCACTTCCGGACTAAGATGCAATTAATACTGATGATTTTTCTCCAACAATAGTTAACGCTTTCTCGATTGTATATATATATATATCAAAGGTTTTTCTTTTGATCCTTTTTGATTTGCCTTTATTATTATTCTAATTTTTCTGCAGCAGAAGTCTTCATATATATGTATATATATATATATGTGTGTGTGTGTGTTTATGTATGTCATGTGTGAAAGAAACTTAACAACCGAATTGGATATGTATCAAATGAAAGTGAAATAAAAGAATTAAGCTTTGAGAGAGACAAGAATGTTATTGGTAAATGAAGCTTTGTACACTAGCACCGAATGCTATCATTTATATACATTCAACTTGAGAACATGATGTAAACTAGTGTTCATTCAACTAGTGTTTCAAAAAGTCTAACTCATAGCACACATATGGCACAATCGAATTAAATAACTTCTCTTCAATTATTTACATGAAATAAAGCTATCTATAATCTCAAGTTCATTAATTCATCCGAGTTTCAATTAATATGTTTTTGCACCAATAGTATAAATTTACAGACAAAAATAAACATGCAGATGCACAAAGGTATATACATACAAGCATGAAGAACATTGATTAATGCTAATGTTACAAAAGATAAAACAACATGAGTCCAAACAAGAAGGGAGTGAAGAATTATTACTAGACTAGATAAATCTTGCTTTCCCCTAATTAATAAAAATGGCATGATTAGATTTTTGTTTAATAGTATCTAACTCGGTATGAAAAAAATTCAGTTTATTTCTAAGAAAATGGTTATGATTTTTCCTGAATGTTTTGTTTTTACTTCAATAACATATATGGCTCCAGCTTCATTGCAGTAAATAGAGTATATCAATAATTGAACTTGTTATCATATGAAACTTTTGTGAGTGTTCTAAAATAATTTAAGCTTTATCTTGCCATCATCTTTATTTCAATTGGACTACAGCTTGCATGACCAAATTAATGATGCAGAGGAAAAAGTAGTCAATTAATCCTCATGTCAATTGATTTAAGTATTTTTGATAGGAATTATATATATACAAAGTGAGTGAGGTAGAGG
>NW_024088416.1:0-38966 GCF_009730915.1 Dioscorea cayenensis subsp. rotundata
CCCAAATCATTTGTTTTCTTATAGTGTTTCTCTTTCTATTTTTCAATCAAAACCCGATTTTATGTCTCTTTCTAAATGGCTCCAATATTAAAAACCTAATCCTCATTTCAGAACGCCTCGCTTATTTTTGAATGAAACCCCTAATCCTTTATTTTCTTCTAGAAGTGTTTGCTATTTTTAGTGTAAACTTTAATCCTATATTTTCTTTTCAAAATTTCCCTTATTTTTCATTTTCTAATGAAACCCCTAATCTAATCTTTTCTCATAGTAATGTCTCTAATTTTTCAATCAAACCCCTAATCCTTTTTTTTATCTTTTCTCAATGTCTACTATTTTTGAATCAAAACACTAATCCTATGTTTTCTTATAGTAATGTCTCCAATTTTTTTAATCAAAATCCTAATCCTATCTTTACTTTTCAAAATGACTACTATATTTGAATCAAAATCTAATCCTATGTTTTATTTTCAGAATGTCTCCTATATTTTAATCAAACCCAAAATCGAATGTTTTCATTTCTTAATGTCTCCTATTTATCAGTTTTGAATCAAAAAGTTAACCTATGGTTTTTCTTTTCAGAATGTCTCCTATTTTTCATTGAAAGACATAATCCTTTCTTTTCTATTCAGAATGGTTGCTAGTTTTGAATCGAGAACCTAATTGTATATTTCTTTTCAGAATGTGTCCTATTTTTCAGTTTTGAATCAAAGCCCTAAGACTATATTTTCATTTCCGAATGTCTCATTTTTTGAATCAAAATGTTAATCCTATCTTTTGTTTTTTGAATCTCTCATAATTTTAAATTAAAAATTTAAATCGATGTTTTGTTTTTGAAATGTCTCAAATTTTTCAACAAAAAACCTAATACTATGTTTTTTTTTCAAAATCCATACTATTTTTCAATCAAAACCCTAATCCTATATTTTCTTTTAGAAATTTCTGCTAGTTTTTAATCAAAACATTAATCCTATATCTTCTTTTAGTAATGGGTACAATGTTTTGATTAAAACCCTAATCCATGGTTTTTCTTTTGGAAATCCACCTATTTTTGAATCAAAACCCTAGTCTTAGTTTTTCTTTTAAGAATGGCTACTATTTTTGGAGCAAAACAACAATCTAATGTTTTTTTTTCTGGAATGCTCCTATTTTTCAATCAAAACTTTAATCCTATGATTTTTTTTTGGAATGTCTACTATTTTTGAATCAAAACTCTAATCCTATGTTTTCTTATGATAATGTCTCATATTTTTCAATCAAAACCATAATTGTATGTGTTTTTTCGGAATGCCTACTTTTTTCAATCAAAACCTTAATAGTATGTTTGCTTTTTGGAATATCTACTATTTTTTTTAATCAAACGCTAATCCTATGTTTTCTTATAGTAATGTCTTTGTTTTTCAATAAAAACTCTAAAACTATGTTTTCTTTTCGGAATGCTTACTATATTTGAATCAATCGCCTAATCCTATGTTTTAATTTCGGGATGTCTCCTATCTTTCAATTAAAACCTGAATCCTATGTTATTTTTTCTTAATGTTTCATATTTATCAATTTTGAATTAAAATCTTAAACTATGTTTTCTTTTCGGAATGTCTCCTATTTTTCAGTAAAAAACCTTATCCTTTCTTATTCTTTTCGAAATGTCTACAATTTTTGAATCAAAACTCTAATACTATGTTTTTTCATAGTAATGTCTATTATTTTTCAAAAGTAGGAGATGTTACCATAAGAAAACATAGATTCATGTTTTGTTTGCAAATGAAAACATAGGATTTAGTAATGTCTTATATTTTTCAATAAAATCCTAATCCTATGATTTCTTTTCCGAATGCATGACATTTTTTAATTTAAAAGAGTAATCTTATATTTTTTTTTTAAAATGTCCCCTATTTTAGGATCATACCAACACTAAAGCACCGGATCCCATTAGAGCTTTGACATTAAGCGAGCGTGGGCGAGAGTAGTACTATCATGGGTGACCTCCTCCGATGTCCTCGTGTTTCACCCCTCCCCCCTTCCTTTTTTTCTGCTACATGATTTATTTTTATGATTTTATTAATTAAAAAATAACAACAATAATAGAAAAATGAAAGACTAAATTATGTTTTTAATCAAAACCCTAATCCTATGCTTTCTTTTCATAAGTCAGAATATTTTTGCATAAAAATCCTAATCCTATATTTTCTTATCCGAATCTCTTTTATTTTTGAATCAAAATTTAATTTTATGGTTTCTTTTTGGAATGTTTGCTATTTTTTAATCAAAACAATAATTATATCTTTTCTTTTTGTAATGTCTTATATTTTTAATCAAAACCCTACTTGTAAGCTGCTTTTCTGGAATGCCTCTTATATTTTAAACAAAAAGCTAATCTTGTATTTTCTTCTTAATGTTTGCCATTTTTGAATCAATATAATAATCATATGTTTTCATTTCTTAATGTCTCATATTTTTAAATCAAAACGCAAATCCTTTGTTATCTTTACGGAATGTCTGATGTTTTTAAATCAAAATACTAACCATATCTTTTCTTATAGTAATGTCTCATATTTTCTTTCAAAACTCTAATACTATGTTTTCTTATAGTATTGTCTCCCATTATTTTTCAATCAAAACTTTAATACTATGTTTTGTTTTCAGAATGCCTACAATATTTGAATCAAAACCATGATCCTATGTTTTATTCCGGAATGCCTCCTATTTTTCAATCAAAACATTAATTGTCTGATTTTCTTTTAGAAATGTCTCCTATGTTTGAATAAAAACAGTAATCCTATGTTTTCTTTTGGAAATGTAACCTATCTTTTTATTTTTAAACAAAAAACAAATCCAATGTTTTATTGTAGTAATGACTCCTACTTTTCAATCAAAACCGTAATCATATTTTTTTTTTTGAATGTCTCATATTTTTTATTAAAAACCCGATTCGTATGTTTCCATTTCGGAATGTCTACTATTTTTTAATCAAAACCCAAATCCTATATATTCTTAAATTAATGCCTCCTACTTTTCTTTTCAAAACCCTAATCCTATGTTTTCTTATAGTAATGCCTTATATTTTTTATTCAAAACCCTAATCTTATGTTTTCTTATATTAATGTCTCCTATTTTTCCATCAAAATCCTAGTCCTTTATTTTCTTTTCAGAATGTCTTCTATTTTGCAAACAAAACCCGAATCCTATGTTTTCCATCCTTGATGTCTCATATTTGTTTAATCAAAATGCTAATCATACGTTTTTTTTCCAATTTTTTAATCAAAACCCTAATCTTATGTTTATTTTTGAGAATGGCTTCTATTTTTTATTAAAAACCCTAATCCTATGTTTTCTTTTCGGAATGCCTACTATATTCCAAGCAAAACAGTAATCCCATGTTTTCTTTTTATAATGTCAACTATTTTTGAATCAAAACACTAATCCTATGTTTTCTTATAGTATTGTCTCCTATTTTTCAATCAAAACCCTAATTGTATGATTTTTTTTTCGAATGCCTACTATATTTAATTAAAAACCCTAATCCTATGTTATCTTTTTGGAATGTCTCTCTTATTTTGTAAATAAAACCTGAATAATATGTTTTTTTCTCAATATCTGCTATTTATCAGTTTTGAATCAAAAGCCTAATCTATGTTTTGTTTTCAGAATGTCTCCTATTTTTCAGTCAAAGACCTAATCTTTTCTTTTTTTTTTTGTAGGGTCTGCTATTTTTGAATCAAAACCCTCATCTTATGTTTTCTTTTGGGATTGTATCTTATTTTTAGGTTGGAGTCAAAACCCTAATCGTTTGTTTTCTGTTTAGAATGTCTAATTTTTTAATTATAACTCGAATCCTTTAAATTTATTTTTGGGACTATCTGCTAAATTTGAATCAAAACCCTAATCTGATGTTTTATTTTAGGAATGTCTAATATTTTCTTAGTGTATATTATTTTTTAATCAAAACCATAATTCTATGTTGTCTTATAGTAATGTCTTTTATTTTCCAAACAAAACCCTAATTCTATGTTTTCTTTTTGGGATGCCTACTATATTTGAATCAAAACTCTAATCATATGTTTTTCTTTCTAGAATGTCTCATATCTTTCAATTAAAACCCTAATCCATTGTTTTCTTTTGGGAATGTCTCCTACCTTTCAATCAAAACCCAAATCCTATGTTTTCCTTTCTTATTGTTTCTTATTTATCAGTTTTGACTCAAAACCCTAACCAATATTTTTTTTTGAAATGTCTCCTATTTTCATTCAAAAACCAAATCCTTTCTTTTCTTTCCGGAATGTCTGCTATATTTTAATGAAAACCCTAATCTAATGTTTACTTTTCAGAATGTATCTTATTTTTCAATTTGAATCAAAACCCTAATCGTTTGTATTTTTTAATGTATCCTTTTTTATTTAATCAAAACTCTAATCCTATGTTTACTTTGTGGAAATATAAGATTAGGATTTTGAGTTAAAACCCTCTTTTTCATAGAAGCCATAAATATAAGGAAACATAGGATTAGTGTTTTGAATCAAAACCCTAATCCTATGTATTGTTATAGTAATGTCTTTTATTTATTCAATCAAAACCCTAATCCTATATATTTTCTTTTCGGAACGGCTACTATATTTAAATCAAAACCCTAATACTATGTTATTTTTCATAATGGCTCATCTTTTTCAATCAAAACCCTAATTCTATATTTTCTTATATTAATGTCTGCTATTTTCAATCAAAATGGTAATTGTTTGTGTTGTTTTCGGAATATGTCCTAAATTTCAGTTTTGAATCAGAACCCCAATCCTATGTTTTTCTTTTTGGAATGTCTTCCTATTTTTCAAACAAAACATGAGTCCAATGTTTTCTTTTCTTAATATCACCTATTTATCTATTTTGCATCAAAACCCTAGCCTATATTTTCTTTTCGAAATGCCTCCAATTTTCCAATCAAAACTCTAATCCTAAGTTTTATTTTGAAAATGTCTCATATTTTTCCAATCAAACCATTAATCCTATGTTTCCTTTTTCCAAATGTCTACTATTTATTAATCAAAGCCTTAATCATATGTTTACAATCAAAACCCTAATCCTAGTTTTGAATGAAAACCCAAATCCATTGTTTTCTTTCGGAATGTCTAGTTTTTTTAATCAAAAACCTTATCCTAACTTTCAAAAGCCTAATCCTTTGTTTTCTTTTCGTAATGTATCCTATCTTTCAATCAAAATCCAAATATTAAGATTTATTTTCATACTTATTTGTATTTAGCATTTTTGAATCAAAACCATAATCATATGTTTAATTATATTAATGTCTCCTTATTTTTTAGTTTTCAATCAAAACCTTAATCCTTTGTTTTGGAATGTCTATTTTTCAGAATGCTTCCTATTTTTTAATCCAACCCCTAACAATTTCTTTTCCTTTTGGAATGTCTATTTTTTTTAATCAAAACACTAATCGTATATTTTATTATAATAATATCTCCTATTTTTCAATCAAACCCCTAATCATATGTTTTATTATAGTAATGTCTCCAACTTTTCAATTAAAACCCTAATCGTATGTTTTTTCGGATAGCTGCTATGTTTGAATCGAACTCTATCTATTTTAAGTATCTCTTTGTGACCAAAAGCCTAATCCCTATGTTGTCTTTTGAAATGTCCTGCTATTATTTTGTTTTTAATCAAAACCCTAATCCAATGTTTTCTCATAGTAATGTCTCCTATTTTTAAATCAAAACCCTAATCCTATGTTTTCTTTTCAAAATGTCTCATATTTTTCAATAAACCCCTAATAGTATTGTTTCTTTCGGAATGTCTACTATTTTTTAATCAAACCCTAATCCTATGTTTCTTATAGTGATGTCCCTTATTTTTCCATCAAAACCATAATCCTATGTTTTCTTTATAGAGTGCCTACTATACTTGAATCAAAACTATAATCATATGTTTTGTTTTCGAGGCCTCCTCTATCTTTTATTAAACACGAATCTATGTTTTTTCTATCTCCTATTTATCAGTACAGATCAAAACTAACTTGATGTTTTCTTTTGAATATCTCCAATTATCAATTTTTGAATGAAACTCTAACATATATGTGTTTTCTTTGAATGTCTATTATTTTCGGTAAAAAACTTTATCATTTTTTCGAAATATACTATTTTTGAACAAAACCCTAATCCTATTTTTTTGTTATAGTAATGTCAATTATTTTTCAATAGTAGGAGATATTACAGTAAGAAAACTTAGGATTCTGGTTTTGATTGCAAAAGAAAACATAGGATTTAATAATGCCTCATATTTTTCAATCAAAACCCTAATCCTATGTTTTCTTTCCGGAATGCATGCTATTTTTTAATCAAGATCATAATCTTATGTTTTCTTTTCGAAATGTCCCCTATTATTAATAAAAGACTTAATCCTTTTTTTTTTCAACTCAGTTGAACTTCTATCGGATGGGATCATATAACCACTAAAGCTCCGTATCCCATTAGAACATCGATGTTAAGCGAGCGTCGGCGAGAGTAATACTTTTGTGGATGACCACTTTCGATGTCCTCGTGTTTCACCTTTCCCCAATTTTTATGATTTTATTAATTAAAAAAATAACAATAATAATAGGAAAATGAAATACTAACCTATGTTTTTAATCAAAACCATAATCCTATGTTTTCTTTTCATAATGCCTAATATTTTTGAATATAAATCCTAATCTTATGTTTTCTTTTCGGAATGGCTCCTATTTTTTAATCAAAACCTTAATCTTATTGTTTCTTTTGGAAATGTCTACTATTTTTGAATCAAAACTAATGAATCGATATCTATTCTAGAAATGTCGCTATCTTTTCATATTTTGAATCATCAATCCTATATCTTTCCAAAGTTGTTCTATTTTGGGAATGCCTCTCCATTTTGTAATCGATAAGCTAAAATGTATATCTCTATGCAATATTTTGCATATGAATCATATACCCTAACCTTATGCTGGTAATGCCTCTGATCAATCAAAACACTTAAATCCTTTATGTTTCTTTTGATAATGTCTACTACCATCAAAACTTTCACCCTATCTTTTTCTTTATCTGGATGTCTCGTTAGTTTTCTAATTCACCCTAATCCTGTGTCTTTTCGTAATGTCTCCTATTTATCGGTTTCCTATTTAGAAACCAAAGTCACTAATCCTCTACTTTTCTGGAATGGCTAATGAATGATAACATCTAATCTCTTTGTCTTTGATGTCTCCTATTTTAAACCCATTAAAACCCCTTATCACTATGTTTCGCTTTCGTAATGTCTCGCTATTTTTCTAATTTAACCTCTAATCCTATATTTTAAATCAACATTTACCTAAAGTAATGGCTTCTATCTCGATCAAACACAGCAATCATATGTCTCACGTTACATATCATCAAAACCTCAGTCTCGATGTTTTCTTTTGAATATATGACGAGCTCAGCTTTTAAATCAAATACCCTAATTTCTATCGTTTTCTTTCTTTCGTAATGCCTACATCTCAAATCTAAATCCTATATCTTTCCTTTTTAGTAATGTCACCCTACATCACTTCCAGGTCCTTTGTTCAGAATGTGCTTATCGATGTTTTCTTTTCTTAAATGTCTCCTATTTGTCAGCTAAACTCAAAAGCAAATCGTATCTTTTCATGTATACGTCGTACTATTTTAAAATCAAAAGCCCTAGTCTTTTGTTAATCGAGATGCATTCTTTTGTTAATGCCTTCTATATATAATCAGCCACTTAATCCTATGATACTTTAGGAATATGCTCGTATCAATCAAAACCTTAATCGCATGTTTTCCATTACATGAGCAATGTCGTGGTACATTTCGATCAAAACCGCTAGTCAGTATGTTTTTCGTTTTCGATGGCTACAATTACTTTTGCAATCAAAATCGGTAATCACTTTATTTTTCTCCGTAATGTCTACTATGTTTAAATCAAAACCCTAATCCTGTGTTTTTCTGCTGATGGCTCCTATTATTTGTAATCAAAGACCTAAGCTGTATCTGGATGTCCGTCTCATTTTATGCATCATAAACACCGAATATCATATAGTTTTCAAAAGTGTCCTAGCTGTCAATGAATCATAGGCTAATCCTATGTTCTTTTGAACGTCTCTTTTATTTCAAACTAGAAAAACCCTAATATTCATTCTTTCGAGTGTTTCGCGTGTAATACACACACTCTAGTCCTATGTTTTCATTTCCGAAATGTGTCCTATCAGTTTCCCTCAAATCAAAAACCCATAATCCTTATGTTTGTTTAGAATGTCGGCAATTTTCCAGAATCAAAACTCTAATCTTATCTTCACACACAAAACAAAACCATTTTATTTTCGCAATGTCTCAACTCGAAACTAATTTTTAATCAAACCATAATCCTATGTTTTCTCATATCGAATGTCTCCTATTTTTCTATCCAAAACTTCTTTAATCTCGATATGTTTTCTTTTCTGGATTGCTTCATATTTTTCAATCAAAACCCCTAATCTCTATGTTTTCTTCGAATGTCTACTATATTGAATCAAAATTCACTAATCCTATGTTTTCTTTTAGGAGATGCTCCTCTGCTTTTTAATCAAAACAATAATTCTTTGTTTTTTTTTTTTGAAATGTCCCATAGTTTTGAATAAAAGCACTAATCCTATGTTTTCATCTCGAACTGTCTCCTAGTTTTGAATAAAACCCCAAAACCTATGTTTTCGTTTTGAAATGTCAATTACTTTTCAGTTTTTACTCAAAACAATAACCCAATGTTTTATTGTAGTAATGCCTCATATTTTTCAATCAAAACCATAATCTTATGTTTTCTTTTCGAATAGTCTCATATCTTTTAATCAAAACCCTAATCCTATGTTTTCCTTTCGAAATATTTACTATTTTTGAATCAAAACCCTAATCATATTTTTTGTTGTAGTAATTTCTCCCATTTTGCATTCAAAAACCTAATCCTATGTTTTCTTATAGTAGTGTCTCTTATTTTTCAATCAAAACCCTAATCCTATGTTTTTTATAGTAATGTTTATTATTTTTCAATAAAAACATTAATTCTATGTTTTTGTTTCAGAATGCTTACTATATTTGAATCAAAGCCATAATCCAATGTTTTTTTTTCGGAATGTCTCCTATTTTGCAAACAAAGCCGGAATCCTATGTTTTATTTTCTTAATGTCTCATATATTTTTAATCAAAACAATAATCCTAAGTTTGTTTTTTGAAATGCCTCATATTTGTAATCAAAATCCTAATCCTTTATTTTCTTATGGAATACATGCTATTTTTTATTCAAAACCCAAATCCTGTGTTATACTTCTGGAATGTCTCATATTTATCAATCAAAATACAAATTCTATGTTTTTCCTTTCGGAATGCCTACTATACTTAAATAAAAAAACTAATCGTATGTTCTTTTTCATAATGTCTACTATTTTTCAATCAAAAACATAATCCTATGATTTCTTCTAGTAATGTCTCCATTTTTCAATCAAAACCCTAATCCTATGTTTTCTTTTTAGAAAGCCTATTACTTGAATGAAAACTCTAATCCTATATTTTCTTTTCAGAATGTCTCTTAATTTCCAAACAAAACCCAAATCCTATGTTTTTCTTTTTTTTATGTCTCATGTTTATTAGTTTTAAATCAAAAAAATAACCTATGTTTTCTTTTTGGAATGTCTCCTATTTTTAATTCAAAACCCAATCCTTTCTTTTCTTTTTTTATTGTCTGCTACTTTTGAATCAAAACAATAATAAAATGTTTTTTTTTGGAAATGTGTCCTATGTTTTAAGTTTGAATCAAAGCCATAGTCCTTTGTTTTTTATTTTCGGAATGTCTCATTTTTTTTATCAAAACCCTAATCCTATCTTTAGTTTTGGGAATGTCCATTAATTTTTAATGAAAACCATAATTCGATTTTTTGTTTTTGGAATATTACATTTTTCCAATCAAAATGATAATCCTACTTTTTTTATCGAAGTAGATGACATTTTTCAATAAAAACCCAAATCCTATGTTTTCATTTCATAATGCCTCCTTTTTTTCAATCAAAACATTAATCCTATGTGTTCTTTACACAATGGCTATTATTTTTTAATCAAAACAATAATTGTATGTTTTCTTATAGTAATGCCTCCTATTTTTCAATCTAAACCCTTCTACAATGTTTTCTATTCACAATGACCAGTATATTTGGATAAAAAACTTAGGCCTTTGTTTTCTTTTCGTAATGTCTATTATTTATTCATCAAAAACCTAGTCCTATGATTTCTTACAGCAATGTCTCCTATTTTTCATTCAAAACCCTAATCCTATGTCTTCTTATAGTAATGTCTTCTATTTTTCAATCAGTACACTAATCCTACGTTCTTTTTTCGGAATACCTATTATATTTGAATCGAAACACTAATCCAATGTTTTCTTTCCGGAATGCCTCCTATTTTTTAAACAAAACAATAACTCTTTATTTTCTTCTCAAAATGTCTCCTATTTTTGAATAAAAACCCTAATCCCATTATTTCTTTTGCAGATGTCCTTTATTATTTGATTTTTAATCAAAACCCTATTCCAATGTTTTATTACAGTAATGTCTCCTATTTTTAGTCAAAACCCTAATCCTATATTTTCTTTTCGAACTGTCTCATATTTTTCAATCAAAACCCTAATACTGTGTTTTCTTCTAGTAATGTCTCTTATTTTTCATTCAAAACAATAATCCTATGTTTTCTTATAGTAATGTCCCTTATTTTCAATCAAAACCCTAATCCTACTTTTTCTTTTCTTAATATCTCATATTTTTTAATCAAAACCTTAATCCTAGTTTTTTGTTTTTTTTTGGAATGCCTCCTTTTTTTAAATCAAAACCCTAATCGTACGTTTTCTTATGAGAATGCTTTCAATTTTTTATTTAAAATCCAAATCTAATGTTATATTTTTGGACTCTCTAATATTTTTCAAATCAAAACCCTAATATTATGTTTTCTTTTTAAAATTTCTAGTATTTTTAAATCAAAATACTAATCCTATGCATTCTTATAACAATGTCTCCTATTTGTCAATCAAAACTCTAATCGTTTGTTTTTTTTCCGGAATGTCCCTTTTTTTCATTCAAAACCATAATCTTATCTTTTGTTTTGAGAATGTCCGCTAATTCTTACTTCAACCACTAATCTGAATTTTTTCTTTTCAAAATGTCTCATATTTTCCAATCAAAACCCTAATCCTATGTGTTCTTTTTGAAATATCTTCCATTTTTAAATGTAGACCCTAATTTTATTCTTTTATCGGAATGTCTCCTATTTTTAAAACGAAATCCTAATACTATATCTTCATTTGTGAATGGCCACTATATTTCAATCAAAACAATAATCCTTTGTTTTATTTTCAAAATGACTACTATTTTTTAATCAAAACCCTAATCCTATATTTTCTTATAGTAATGTCTCATAATTTTCATTCAAAACTCTAATCCTATGTTTTGTTATAAGTATGTCTCCTAATTTTCAATCAAAACCCTAATGTTATATTTTCTTTTGTGAATGCCTCCTATTTTTCAATCAAAACACTAATTCTTTGTTTTCTTTTCAAAATTTCTCCTATTTTTGAATAAAACCCGAATTCTATGTTTTCTTTTGGAAATGTCCATTATTTTTTTGGTTTTTAGTCAAAACCATAATCCAACATTTTATTATAGTAATATCACTTATTTTCAAATCGAAACCCTCATAAGTTTTTTTCTTTTCGAAATATCTCTTATTTTTCAATCAATACACTAATTTATGTTTCCTTTTTGGAATGCCCACTATTTTTGAATCAAAACAATAATCCTATGTTTTCTTATAGTAGTGTCTCCCATTTTTCGTTGATAACCCTAAACCTTTGTTTTCTTACAGTAATGTCTCTTATTTTTCAATCAAGACCCTAATCCTATGTTTACTTATATTAATGTCTCCTATTTTTCAATGAAAATCCTAATCCTATGTTCTATTTTTGGAATGCCTGCTATATTTGAATAAAAACCCTAGTCCTATCTTTTTCTCTTCGGTAATGTGATGCAAGATGTACTAAGGAGCTGGCCTGTGCTTTTATGAAGAAGTGGGATTTAAACTAGCAGGTCATTTTGGTAATTATCTAAGTGGTCGAGTTTAGTCATTTTATGGGTCCCACTTGATGGAAAATAGGTCAACGAACACAAGTCATGAGCTTGTTGCACAAGCTCGTGAGACATACCATAATTTGGACAAATTCCATCATCTTGGCATCGAAAAGAGCGATGTTATCTTTTCTGGTAATAATGGATTTGACTATATATTGGGCTATAAATCTCATATCTGTACGCAATTTTAGGCATTAGTTTTTATTTTTGTTAAGTTCTTTATTTTTTTGTTGAATTTGGAAAACTTGTCGTTTCCGACAAACTTTTGAATCATCTCCTTTGTTGGGTTTTCTCATATATTTATTTGGGTTTATTTTTTGTAAGCCTACAGGCCAGGGAAGATCAGTCTTGTAATAGTTATTTTTCCTTGAGTAATAAACCTTACACTAGTTTCTGCCCAATACTGGTGATCTTTGATCAATTGGTTATAATGCGTATTATATGGTTTCATGCACGAATTAACAATTTCAAGATTATCGCTGCATCAGTTTGGTACCAGAGACAAATCGATCATGCCAGGACGGGGATACCTTACTCAGAGGATGAAGGAAATCTATGAGCGTGATGATGATGTCCTATTTACGCATGGGTTGGTCGCCTTTTGGACCATCTAGTGGAGCATATGATTGAGGAGTTGACTGAACGGTTCACACAAATAATGGGATAAATCAATCAAGGGCGTACCTCAAAGAGTGGGCAATGACTTCATTGAAGATGACAATAAGTATTTTGTTGACATTATGCCAACACGGCGGCATGAACGCAGGATCATTGGGGTCATGCTAGAACCTGCCTCGATGAAGGCATGAATTGGGAATCTAGCATACAGGTTAAGATTCTAGAATTTCATTGCGGACTTCAAGTAGAGGAATTCCTCGACTAGCTGGCTACAGTCGAGGATATATTTAAATTGAAGGGGGGCACCGGAGACATGCTTCATGGCCCTATAACCGCATGGTGGCAGTAATAGAAGCTAAGCAGTAGTAGGATGGGGAAAGGAAAGATCAATTCTTCAGAAAAGATGAAGAAATACATGCGCTCCAGTTTCTTGGCCCACAATTACTAGTGTTTGATTTTCAGCCGTCTGCATAATCTGCACCAGGCCACTTGCACCGAGCAGAAGTAGACAATGATATTCTACTAGCTGCTAGCTAGGAATGAAGTCCAAGAATCAACATGGCAGTTGGTGGGACGGTATATCGGGTGTTTATGAATCCATATAAAGGAGACCTTTAACTTATTTAACCAAATCTCCATCACGTTGGCCCATCAACAGGCATTTATTATCGAGCGCAATAGCGATACTTTGTCCCTATGAGCTCAGAGTGTAGGGGGAGCGCCCGGAGGGGGCCTTTAGCGAGTACAGTTGGTGTGACTCAAAGAGGATTACTGCTGATTGTACCAAGGGAACCACTATTGTGAGGGGCCAGTAGCAGCAACATACAGTGTTCCAATTATAGGGAGAAGGGGCATCGTCAAGCAAATTGCAAGAAGGTGGGTAAGAGAGTTATACTGGAAGAGGAAGAGGATAACATAATGGATTTAGGCCGGCCTATGTTTGATAAAGGTGACCTCGACGAGGAGGTTGTTGAAGGTGACTTCAGTGCTACCTTAGTTATACATAGGTCCAGTTTGACACCAAGGGGTACCGAAGATTACTATGTGTGAACCAATATCTTCCAGTCCACTTGTACCATCCTTGATAAGGTATGTAAGTTCATGATCGATGCAGGTAGCTGTGAAAACATCATTTCTAAAGAGGTTGTGTAAAAGCTCAAGATCACTATCAAACGCATCCTACGCCATACAAGTTGGCCTATGTTAAGCAGGGAGGTTAATTGTCAATTTCCAAGCATGCCTTGGTCGCATTCTCAATTAGCACAAAGTACAGTGATAGAGTGTGGTGTGACATACTGCCCATGGATGCTTGTCACCTATTATTTAGAAGGCCTTCGCAGTACGATCGGAGTATGGTGCATGATGGCCCAATGAAGTCTTACAGTTTTGGCTTCGGAGGAGTAAAAATTGTGTACGTAATAAGCCAGTGGAAACACCATCTTCCACCTATACCAACATCAACCTGTTGTCTTATGAAGCGTTCAGGATAGAGTTGTAGAATTCAGGAACCGCATTCATCTTTCTCATAAAGGTAAGCACAGTGAGCTTGGATACCTCGGCAATTCCGGAAGTTATCCTTCCTTTTCTAGATGAGTTCCAAGATGTCTTCCCTGATGACCTACTACATGGGCTACCACCCCTTTTTGGACATCCAACATCATGTAGACCTACAACCTGGCTCTACCTTACAACATTGACCACACTACTGGATGAGTCCAATGGAACGTGAAGAATTGAGACATTAGGTAGAATAACTATTGGTGAAGGGGCAGATCATCAAGAGCATAAGCCCATGCACGGTTATAGCATTGTTGATGCCGAAGAAGGATGACACCTAGTGCATGTGTGTGGACAGTCAAGCCATCAACAAAATTACTATTAGGTATTGGTTTGGTATTCATTGTTTGGATAATCTTCTTGACCATATTAGATGTGCTACGGTGTTCACATGCCTAGATCTGAAGAGTGGGTATCACCTGTTAAGTGTGCAACCTGGGGATGAGTTGAAGTCAATGTTCAAGATGCATGCAGGGTTGTACGAATTGATGATTATGCCCTTTGGGCTTTCCAACGCCCTAGCACATTCATGTGGGTCATAAATCAACTTCTATGACCATTCATTAGTAAATTCATGGTCATGTACTTTGATGACATACTCATTTATACCCCGAGCCATTAGATGCACCTTGTAAATCTTCAGGATGCCCTCGCCACTCTTCGATCGCAACAGTTTTATGGGGCCAGGAACAAGTGTGTTTTCTTCACACCCAATGTATTGTTTCTCATTGACAACGCTCCTTGCGTGTGTCCCGCAAGTGCACGGGTTTGTCGAAGTAATAAAATCCCAGTTGAGTGGGTATCATATCCACAGGGAGTAGGGAGTAAAAAATACTTAAATTGTTTCTTAACTAGCGAAGTGTGAATAGTGATTTGTGTGATAAGGTGTAATGCAAACAAAAGTAAGAGTGACAAGAGAGAGAGAGAGAGAGAGCAAGTAAATGAGAGATAAGGCAATCGAAATAAATGGGGTACTCGGATATTGATCCGCCTAGGACAATTGTTTCAAGTGCAAAAACCCTGTAATATGCTTCCTAACTAATGTATTAATGAGTCGTGGAGATCCTTTAATACATGGTCCCAAATCTAAGGTCAGCCATGCGTAACCCTATACATGTCCTAGAGGAGAAATTGAACAATCTCTCAACCTAGCACTCGTATAGAATTGGAATGAGTTCTAGGGATTCCAGGTTATAAATCCTCTTCCTATATTTAGACATAAACCTTTGGTCCTGGTGGAAAGTCCCTAGTCACAATTAAGCCCTAGATGCTAAAATCACTTCAACGCTTCACTCCATTGGACTCGCAACTAAGCCCCAGCGGAAGATCATCCCATAGCCC
Organism: Dioscorea cayenensis subsp. rotundata; assembly: GCF_009730915.1. Taxonomy (NCBI): domain Eukaryota; kingdom Viridiplantae; phylum Streptophyta; class Magnoliopsida; order Dioscoreales; family Dioscoreaceae; genus Dioscorea; species Dioscorea cayenensis. The sequence continues at coordinate 15,662 of NW_024088416.1, forward strand.
ATTCACTTTACTATGACCGCAAAGAACTCGAGGACTTGGAGGTAGAATAAATCACACAGGAGGGGAAAGGGGATGCTCCGCTACCTCTCGACTCACCTTCTTAACCCTCTCCAATCTAGCTTTGTCTAACTCTCATGGTGTGTCACTCACTCACAAGGGTTACCAACAAGAACTCTCAACCCTAGTGTCACTCTAAGGGAGTATTCATACAATCAATGCATTCAAGATTGAAACTCAATAAAAACATCAATTAATGGAAGCATAATAAAAAGGTTCAAAGAAACAATTACATCCTAGGGTTCACAATCCAAGTACCCACTAGGGGGTTTAGCTCTCCATGGAAATAATTACAATCAATGAAATCGAATGTAAAACCAAAAAATCCATAGAAAATCCCCTCGATGGTCATGATGATGGTCTTATGGAGAGTCCTCTACTCATCCAAGGGTCCCTTTGTCCGGCCTAGGATACACCTCGCCGGATCGGTGCCGACGAAATCTCTCCCACTAACCGTCTTCTTAACGGAGCGTGATATCGGAGCCGTAGAACCTCTACCAATCTCTAGCCAATATTTCTCAATACCCTAGCCGCAGTAATCTCTGAAGTTGGTGTAAAGATGGAAAAAAAGATCTTGAAATCGGGGCTGAAATCGGCCTTAAATAGTGCTAGAATCGGGAATCCACACGCCCATGTGAATATTTCACACGGCTCGTGTGAAATGAACGCATGGGCGTGTGGAATTTCCACACGCTCATGTGGCATCTGTGGATAACTCCTTCTTCAGCCGGCCTTGAACAGTACCTGCTACAGTATTTTGTTACAGGATTGCTGCAGTGCCCTACTGTAGTACTCGTCCGAAACACTCCCAAAACCATGCTTTCATCGAGGTAACATAAACGACCACACGTGTACATCGTAGATCACTTTGCTTCTTCAATGAACGCCCGTGTTGGTGGAGATCTTGTTACACACGCACAGGCCGGAATACTTAGAATGTGACTGTCTCTATGCCCCTCCAAATCATTGTGCTGAATACAAGGAGGTTGGCACACATTCTAGCATCTTGAACCCGACTTATATCTTCACGTTTGAACCTTCTCAAGATTTCCTCCAAATTGTGCACTCACGATCTACATTGGCTTCTTTTTCTAAGATTCGGCTTCACAACCCTATATGCATGAAAGTAACATAAATACACACATATTAGCGTTAAAACCCGAGAAAAGTAATGCTCTTCATAATGAAAGAACGCTTCGTATTCTTATCACACAAGCACTTATCAAACTCTCCCACACTTAAGCTTTTGCTTGTCCTCAAGCAAAAATTAAAACATAGACGAAGAAAATATTGCAAGTGCTTGGCCTTAGGTTCACGAAAGCATACAAAGAGAGAATTCTACAAGTAAAGGAAATTTCAACACTAAATATGAAAAATCAATGCTCTAGCTAAAAACTTGAATCAAAAAGGACAACAAACCCGAAATCGTGTAAGTGTGTGAACTCACTCAATTCAACCCAAGGTATACTCCTCAAAGTTCTAAGTATAAGGGACTTATTTATCTACAAAAAGTAACAACAAAAATTCAAAAAGGGTAGTAGCTTCACACATCCTCTAAGATAGCCCTTTCCAAAGTGGCCGCTAAGGTAGCTTTCACACTTTCGAGGAGGTAGCTCTTTCTACCGGGGTGATAGCTTTTACACATCCCATGAGATAGCTCTTTCTCTCATTAGGGCATAACTACTATCCAACTTATGAGAGTAGCTTCATACATCATACGTGGTAGCTCTTTCCACCCAACAAGCACAACTAAACAACAAAACTATTGACATGGTCCCCTTGCGTATATCCCGCAAGTGCACGGGTTTGTCGAATTAATAATCCCGGATGAGCGGATATCGTATCCACAGGGAGAAGGGAATAAAAACACTTAATTCGCTTCTTAGCTATGTGAAAGATGAATAGTGATATGTGTGACAATGATTAAATTCTCAAAAGTAAAAACAACGAGTAAGAGAGCACAAATAAAGGAGAAGGTAAGGCAATCGATAAAGATGGGGTACCCGGATATTGTTCCGCCTAGGACAATCATTTCAAGTGAAAGAACCCTCTATTATGCTTCCTAATCAATGCAAGTGAGTCGTGGAAATCCTTAATTACATAGTCCCGAATCTAAGGTCAACTATGCCTAGCTCTATACATGTCCCGGAGGAGAGATTGAATAACCTCTCAACCCCGCACTCGCATAGAATTGCAATAAGTTCTAGGGATTCCAAGTGATAAATCTCTTCCTAATTGTAGACCTAACCCTTTGGTCCAGGTAGAAGGTCCCTAGCCACAATTAAGCCCTAGATACTAAGATCACTTCTGCGCTTCACTCCGTTGCACCCGCAACTAAGCCCCAGTAAAAGGTCATCCATTAGACCATTCACTCTATTGTGGTCACGAAGAACTCGAGAAACGGAGGTAGAATCTAACACATCGGAGAGGAAAGGGGACGCTCCTGTACCTCTCGACTCACCCTCTCAATCCTCTCCAACCTAGCTTTGTCTAACACTCGTGGTGTGTCACTCACTCACAAGGTTAAAACAAGAACTCTCAACACTAGTGTAAATCTTGGGGAGTATTCACACAATCAAGCATTCAAAGTTGGAACTCACAATAAACATCAATTAATTGAAAGCATAATAAAAGATTCAAAGAAATGAATACATCCTAGGGTTGACAAATACCCAAGTACCCACTAGGGGTTTAGCTCTCCATGGACCTAAGTACAATCAAAGAAATAGGATGTAAAAGAATTGAATCCATAGAAAACCCCCTTGATAGTCGTGTTGATGGTCTTGTAGAAAGTCCTCTACTCGTCGTCCAAAGATCCCCTTGTCCGGTATAGGATACGTCTCGACGGAAGCTCTCCTACCAACCTTCTTCCAAAGGGATGACAATGTCGGAGCCGTAGAACCTCTTTAAAACCCTAGCCAATATCTCTCAAAACCTTAGCCGAAACCCTTTCTCAAGTTGGGGAAAAGATGGAGAAAAGAATCCTAAAATTTGGGCTGAATCGGCATTAAATAGGGCTAGAATCGGGGATCCACATGCCCCTGTGGATTTTTCACACGGGCGTGTGAAATTTCCACACGCCCGTGTGGATTCTCTGTTTTGCAGTTTCCTCAGCCGGCTGTGAACAGTGCTGCTATAGTATCTGGCCTGAAATACTTCCCGAATCCATACTTTCATCGAGGTAACGCAAACGGGCACACGTTCACGTCGTGGATCACTTTGTTCTTCAATGATGGAAAAGTTGGTAGAGATCTTGTTCTATATGCATAAGTCAGAATGCTTGAGTATGACTGCCCTTGTACCCCTGCAAATGGTTGTGCTAACTCAAATACGATGAGGTTGGCACACACTCTAGCATCTCACACCCGACCTATGTCTTCGCGTTTGAACCTTAGCAAGATTTCCTCCAAAATCGGTGCATTATGATCCACATTGACTTCTTTCCTTCATAACCGGCCTCACAACCCTACTTGCATAAAAGTAATATAAAAACACACATATTAGTGTAAAATCCCGAGGAAGGTAATGGTTAACATAAGGAAAGAATGCTTCGCATTCATATCGCACAAGCACTTATCAACTATTTTGTTCTTTCTTTTCATTTTTCCATTTTTTTTTCACAAATAACAAAAGAAACAACAATAACTAGTACCTTTAACATCGAACATGAGTTTCCAAAGAGTTTGAAGAGTGAGTAGTGCAACAAGTATCAATTGGGCAAAAAATTCTACAAATTCAAGCAAAAACTAGAGCATGAAGACATTCAATGTTAAAAATTCTCCTAAACTCAAGAATACAATCATTGCAACTAAGATGAACTACCATTGGCTATGTGAGCATGTATAACAATTAAGACTAATAAAAAAGAGATGTGTGCACTATGAAACTCCCCCCCACACTTAAGTTATACATTGTCCCCAATGTACACATGTAAGCTCACTCATGATATATATAAATCAAGAATAAATGTGGGAGAACCAATCAAAACAATACTCCCTTGACCTCTAGTGTTGCATTTGATGGAGCTAATTCGTTGAGAGTGGTGTTTCAATGGGTTGTGAAGCATACACGGCCAAGTGCCGAAGCACCTTGGCCATGTCTATGACAAGTTCTCAATTCCCATGATGACAAGACCATCTGCACGCATACACGAGGGGTTTAGTGAAGCTCAATAAAACAAAAATAGCTGGAGTATATAAAGGATAAAGAAATGAATACAACTCGAAACAACAAAATAAAAATATAAACTCATAAGGAAAGTCCTTTTTGAGTATACAAGTCCAAAATGAAATGTAAAAAGTAAATAAATAAAAGAAAATAAATCAAGTGTCGGTGCTGCGCTCTGGCTCCTTTGCTGCTGATGCTCGTGCTAGGTCAAAGGGTGACGGTGGCGGTGGTGACAGTGATGCTAGAAGGGTCTGAGGGGTCCTCGGCTGCAAGACAAATGACGAGGAGACGTCTCGCTCTAGAATCTGCTGTAGCGTGTCGGAACGTGCCATGAACTCTATGTATTGTGTGTCCTGCGCAGCCTGAACCTCTTCAATCTCTACTTGGACCTTAGCGATCTCTTTCCGTATTACCCCCACAGCATTCTTGAGCCTCTCAAAGCGATCATGGGCTCGAGATGGTGAAAACATGCATACAAGTGGTGGGTCCTCTACCACCTGAGGTGCATCGGTCTCCATCTGTATCGGCGGAGTCTCAGGAAAAGACTGCGAAGCCTCGGCATCATAACCCTCCTCCTCTGCTATCTTTAGAGCTCATAGAACGAAGCCATAAACTCCCATCTGAACCCTGCGGATCATACCCATCAATATCATGGTCTCAAGGCTTAGGGGAGCGGGTATACTCGTCTTCTCAGCCCCGCGAATCGGGTTCAAGAGACCCATACCCAAAACTAGTCTTGTAATGTAGGGGCCTAAGAAGATTGCTCCTAATTTGGCATAATGTCCCTGATGTCAGATGTACTCTATGACGATATGCCATAGATGAATCGGTATGCGCTGAACCATCGAATACAAGCACAGAAGCTCCTGCCGACTCAGGACACCATTGCTATCAACATGGCCATTCACCGACCTGCTCAGAATGGCATGTAAATATCTGTATGCAGGTCGGGAAAGGCACGTGGCCTTAGACTCCCCCAGCTCATACTGACCCTGACCACACAATGTTCTATAAGCTCTCTGCGGGGTCAAAGCTCCCGGGTAATCTGTCGGTAACTGGGAATACTCCTCAGTGTCTGTAAATGCCTCCTAGTATAAGCCAAGCGGAACTGAAAAACTGAGTAATGCTTATGCTATGGTGATGTCCAAATGCTCTGAGCTGAATGGCGTCCAAATTGTCAAACTTGTATAAGATCTATCGAACTCGAAGGACGATAAGACCTCAAGTGTAAGCTCACGAATGGCTGGCTTCCTACTTGACAATAACTGCCTCCAACCTCCCACTTAAACGAGATCATCAATCTCATCTGTGAACTCATCTCTCTACTGTAGATTTCTCAATATGTTCATGTCCAGGAATCGAGTTTCTCCGAAATAAAGTTTCGACAAACGCTTAAACCATGCCTAGTGCTCGAAAATAGCAAATCTCATACCCTCGGACTAGGGAGATGACTCACGCGGCTGTTTCTCGGCTTCCTTCTTAAACCGAGGTGCCATAAGCTACAAGATTTGAAAGAAAATTGATTAAACAAGTTAATTAAGCAATGCTGCAGAAATCCACACGGTCGTGTGGAATTTCCGCACGCCCGTGTGGATCCACGGGGCGTGAAAAATGCACGGCCGCACCTTATAAATGCAAAAATACACAATTAGATAGCTTTTAACTTCGTTCTAAACATGCATAATCATTCAAATTGCAAAGACGAATGATTATTCACTAGTTTCATCGATTAAAATCAAGAATTAATGAAGAAAACAAAATATAAGGCTTACCGACTATGTGAAATGGGAAAAACTTGAATCAGCCAGAAAACCAAACAAAAATCCCTCCAAATTGGCACTACGAGGCCGGGAAAAGATGTGAGATTACTCTCAGATTACTGGAGAATGTGAGGATGAAAAAAAAACGATGATCCTTTTAAAAGGACTCGCGTCTCTTGGCGTTCTGTACATCCGCACGGGCGTGCAAAAATTCCCCACGCCCGTGTGCCTCCACAGGAAAGCATCACAAGGGCGGGTACACGGCCCTGTGGGCTCTCGGGAAAACCCTCAACCTCTCTGAACACAACCGTATAGGCGTGAGGAAATTACCCACACCCGTGCGCCTGACCCACAGGGGCAGCCACACGCCGCTGTGTCTTCTCTGTCCAATCGAGAAGAATTTTTAAGTGTTTCGCACGCCCGTGAGGAAATTCCGCAAGGCGTGGACATTCACAGGCCCAACTCACAAGGGCAGCTGCACACCCCTGTGTCTTCTCAGGATGGAGAGAACTCGTCTGCAAAGATCCGCACAGGCGTGCGGAAAATACCCACGCCCGTGCGTTGTTCACAAGTTCGCCCACAGGGGCGAGTCCACACCCCTGTGTGCTCTCGGGATAAATCGCCAAGTCTCTGCAAGGAAAAAGCACGCTCGTACGGAAGTTCCCAAAGGAGTGTATAAATTGTATGGTCGCTCACAAGAGCGAATCCACACCCCTATGCCCTCTCTGGATGAGCTCTCAATACAACTCCACGGGCGTGCAGAAATTCCACACGCCCATGTGTTTTCTCTGGATGACTTAGAAAACTCTACAGGCTCTACAGAAATTTTCTGAACATGTTTACACATTCAGTGCTTGCCCTTTTATGCAAAATACACCAGCGGAAAACATTAAAAACAAGCTCAAGCGACATAAACTTCACCAAATCCTCATGAAAACACATGATCACATTAAAATCCACAAAATAATACACCACAGAAACATCTAAAGATCAATACACCAACACTCAATAAGTTATTCACACAAAAACTAAACTACTTAACTAAGAAAACAATAAAAGCCTCGGTTGCCTCCCAAGAAGCTCTTTTTTTTGTCACTAAGCTTGACGTACCTCTTCCTTACCTCACGGGGGGCTCATAGATGAAGATTGCCCTCTTACCCATGGCTTGAAAGCATGATGAGCAAAGTTTCTTAAAGGTAGAGGGGGAGTTATCGGGCTTGGGACCACCTAGCAACGGTTCATCCAACTTGTTCGGTTCACGCACATCTCCAACAGCCTTGGAGCATTTTCTGTGGCATCTCCTCATCCTCTTCATTTTCCTCCTCTTGGTCGAATAGATCCTCATACGGGTCCAGATTAAACATTTCCTGCATATATTCCTCAACAATCTCATCAGTAGTGTCTAGAAAATACAAAGTATCATCGAAATCAAGAGAATGCCGCATTGCTTCAGCAAGGCGGTATGTGAGCTTGTCATCTCCAACTCTCAAAGTTAGCTCCCCGCCATCCATGTCAATCAATGCCTTGGATGTCCGCAAGAATGGCCTCCCAAGTATAAACGGTACATCCGCATCCTCATTGATGTCTAGCACCACAAAATCCATAGGGAATATGTACATGTCCACCTTGACAAGCACATCTTCGACAATACCCCTCGGATGTCTCACCGTTCGGTCCACCAATTGCAAAGTCATCCGAGTGGGCCTAGGCTCGCCCAAACCTAGCTTCTGAAAGAAGGTGTATGGCATGACGTTGATACTGGCCCCTACATCCGCCAATGCCATTTCTTCACCTAAATTGCCAATGTTGCACGGAATGATGAAGCTTCCCTGGTCTTTCCTCTTGTTCGACATGTTCTTTTGCAAAATCGCCGAGCAAGAAGCATCTAAGATCACTGAAGCACTCTCTCTAACTTCCTTTTGTTAGTCAACAAATCTTCCAAAAATTTTGCATACTTAGGCATTTGAGCCAATGTCTCAACAAAAGGAATGTTGATGTGGAGTTTCTTGAACAAACTTAGGAATTTCTTGTATTGTTCATCTGCTTGGTCATTCTTCAGCCTAGAGGGATAAGGGATTCTTGGCTTAAAAGGTGGGGGTGCCACCTCCTTCTCTTTGCTTGTTCCCTCATCAACCTCTATGACCTCGGGTTCATGTTCATTGGGCTTCTCACTAGGAAATATACCTTCAACCTCACGACCACTTCTCAAAGTGATCGCCTTCACATGCTCTCTAGGATTGGTCTCGGTATTGCTTGGCAAGCTTCCTTTTTGTCTCTCCGATAGAGACTTCGCAATTTACCCCACTTGATTCTCAAGGTTGTCCAAAGAAGCGGTGTGGTTGCACAAATCTAATCAAGGCCTTCTCCAAATTGGTCATCCAGGTCTCCAAACCGGAAACTCGATTGCTTTGTAGATTTTCCGGGAGGGAAATATCGGGCAAGGAAAACTTCTACCATCTCCCCCCATGTGGTAATTAATGCTCTGGGTAATGAGTGTAGCTATTGCTTCGCTCTTCCCCTTAAGGAAAATGGTAAGACTCTCAACTTGATGGCATCATCCTTCATCCCGTTTATCTTGAACATATCACACACCTCGAGAAAGTTCTCTATATGACTGTTTGTATCCTCATCTGCCAAACCATTGAACTGTGAGGTTTGCTGCAATATGTGGATGAATGTCAGCTTCAGTTCAAAGTTCTGAGCTGTAGTCGGGGGACGCACAATACTCGATTGTGTCCCCAATACTAAAGGTCTGGCATAATTGGATAATGTCCTCTGTTGCTCATTTTGTTCCACCATATTATCCGGCCCTTCAACTTCCAAATCAGCTAGATTAGACTATTCTTGTACAGGTTCTTTCCCTTTTCTTCTAACTGTACGTTCGAGATCAGGGTCTCCTTCAATTAATATCGAAAGGTTTCCTCGGGTCATGAACCTGGAGTTGCACAAAAAAACAAATCAGAATGATGATAGAATAGAAGATGTGAAATAGAATGAATAAATGAACAACTAAGAAAACAAAGTGCAAAGTATCTCTAAATGCCAAATACCCAGTAACGGCACCAAAAACTTGACAACGCCCTTCCGTGTGCCCTGCAAGTGCACGGGTTTACCGAAGTAATGAAATCTCAGGTGAGTGGGTATCAGATCCATAGGGAGTAGGGAGTAAAAAAAGTAGAAAAGTATAAATAGTTATTTGTGTGATAAGATGTAATGCAAAAAAAAGTAAGAGAGACAAGAGAGAGAGCAAGTAAAGGAGAGATAAGGCAATCGATATAAATGGGGTACTCGGATATTGATCCGCCTAGGACAATTGTTTCAAGTGCAAAAACCCTCTAATATGCTTCCTAACTAATGTATTAATGAGTCATGGAGATCTTTTAATACATGGTCCCAAATCTAAGGTCAGCCATGCCTAACCCTATACATGTCCCGGAGGAGAAATTGAACAATCTCTCAACCTCGCACTCGTATAGAATTGCAATGGGTTCTAGAGATTCCAAGTGATAAATCCTCTTCCTATATTTAGACTTAACCCTTTGGTCCAGGCGAAAAGTCCCTAGTCACAATTAAGCCCTAGATGCTAAAATCACTTCAACGCTTCACTCCATTGCACTCGCAACTAAGCCCCAGTGGAAGGTCATCCCTTAGCTCATTCACTCTACTATGACTGCAAAGAACTCGAGGAATTGGAGGTAAAATAAATCACACAGAAGGGGAAAGGGGACGCTCCGCTACCTCTCGACTCACCTTCTCAACCCTCTCCAATCTAGCTTTGTCTAACTCTTGTGGTGTGTCACTCACTCACAAGGGTTACCAACAAGAACTCTCAACCCTAGTGTCACTCTAAGGGAGTATTCATATAATCAATGCATTGAAGATTGGAACCCAATAAAAACATCAATTAATGGAAGCATAATAAAAAGGTTCAAAGAAACAATTACATCCTAGGGTTCACAATCCAAGTACCTACTAGGGGGTTTAGCTCTCCATGGAGCTAATTACAATCAATGAAATTGAATGTAAAAAAATAGAATCCATAGAAAACACCCTCGATGGTCGTGATGATGGTCTTATGGGGAGTCCTCCACTCGTCCAAGGGTCCGTTTGTCCGGCCTAGGATACACCTCGCCGGATCGGTGCTGACAAAAGCTCTCCCACTAACATTCTTCCAAACGGAATGTGATGTCAAAGCCGTAGAACCTCTACCAATCCCTAGCCAATATCTCTCAAAACCCTAGCCGCACCAATCTCTGAAGTTGGGGAAAATATGGAAAAAAGGATCCTGAAATCGGGGCTAAAATCGGCCTTAAATAGGGTTGGAATCGGGAATCCACATGGCCATGTGAATATTTCTCATGGCCCATGTGGAATTAACGCACGGGCATGTGGAATTTCCACACGCCCCTGTGGCTTCTCTGGATAACTCCTTCTTCGGACGACCTTGAACAGTATTTTGCTACAGGGTTGTTGCAGTGCCTTGCTGCAGTACCTGTCCGAAACACTCCTGTAACCATGCTTTCATCGAGGTAACATAAACAGGCACACTTTTACATTGTAGATCACTTTGCTTCTTCAATGAACGGCCGCATTGGTGGAGATCTTGTTACACATGCACAAGATGGAATACATAGAATGTGACTGCCTCTGTGCCCTTTCAAATCATTGTGCTAGATTGAATACAAGGTTGTTGGCAAACTTTCTAGCATCTTGAACCCGACTTATGTCTTCGCGTTTGAACCTTTTCAAGATTTCCTCCAAATGGTGCACTCACGATCTACACTGGCCTCTTTCTCTAAGATTCGGCTTCACAACCCTATATGCATGAAAGTAACATAAATACACACATATTAGCGTTAAAACCCGATAAAAGTAATGCTCATTATAAGGAAAGAACACTTTACATTCTTATCATACAAACACTTATCACTCGTCTATGCTATTTCAAGAAATGGAAGATAGGTGAATGAAGGAAAGATCATTACTGTACAATAATGGCTAACTCCAATGAGCATCACAAAGGTGAGGAGTTTCCATGACCTCGCTTCTGTTTATAGGTGGTTCATCTCTAACTTAAGTACTATTATGGCACTATTAACTGAGTGCATGAAGGGTAGCAAGTTTGCATGGACAGATGAAGCCGATGCCACATTCCATATAATGATGGAGCGCTTAATGGCCGCTCCTATCTTGGCACTACCTGACCTCACCCATGAATTTGAGCTGCACACCGATACATCCAAGATGTGAATTGGGGATGTATTTACCAAACAAGGGTGACCCATCACATTTTCTAGTGAGAAGCTATCGGAAGCACGTTTGAACTACAATGCTGGAGGCATTATCTAATTCACCAAGAGTTTATCTTGCACACAGACCACACCTCTCTACTGCATATCTATCAACAAGCCAAGGTATCCTCTCATTATGGCCAGTAGGTAAACTATCTGGTTGAATTTACCATTGTTGTGAATAATAAGATAGGGGTCTCGATCCACATTGTGGGTATTGTCAGTAGGTGTAACAGCCTTCTAGTTATGTTGTGAGTCGAGGTACCAGGTTTTGACTCCTTTCATGATTTGTTTGCAACTGACCCATATTTTCAAAGATTCGACTAAATGCATGGTTGCGAAATAGACAGATTTCTTTCTACATGATAGTTTCTTATTTCGAGGAAATCAACACTATGTCCAGAATGGAGCTTGAGGTTACTAATCATCAGGGAGTTGTAAGACGAAGGCCACAAGGGAAGAACCGGATTCTCCTATTAATTCAGTTTTCCTACTTCTGACTAGGCATTCACAAAGATGTGAAAAAAATTTATTTAATGGTGCTAGATATGCCAAATCTCGAAAGGGGGAGCGACCAACGCTAGCCTCGATATGCTACTTCCGGTACCTTCATAGCCATGGACGGATATCAACATGGATTTTGTGCTTAGCCTACCTTTAACTCAGCATGGTAGCTATTGCATCTTTGTTGTTACAGGCTGCTTTTCGAAGATGGTGCACTTCATTCCCTGCAACAATATGATGGATGCTATTAATGTGGCCCAACTATTCTTTCGGGATGTCTACCGTCTCCACGGCCTTCTATCTTTTGAGATACACGGTTCCTCAACCACTTTTGACATAGCTTGTGGAAGATAGTGAATACCCAACTCAATCTTAACAGCGCTAATCACCGCTAGACGGATGGGCAGACGAAAGATGTCAATTGCTCACTAGGTAACTTATTGTATTACATTTGGTAACCATCCTAAAGGCTAGGGCATGAAATTGAGTTAGGTAGAGTTCACTCAAGACCATGCTACAAATATTAGGTTTGGGTTCAACCCATTTAAAGTTGTGTATTGGGCACTCTGTCATGGATCCCTTGATTTGATTCCCCTACCAGCAATGACAAGCATCCATGGGAAGCCTGTTCATTTTGTGACAAGTTTATAAGACATTCATAGGACCGTGCTTGACAACTTAACCATAATTTGGCCAGATTCCATTGTCTTGGCCTAGAAAACATCAATTTTTCAGTTTATGGTAATAATAACTTTGATTATATCTTGGGCTACAAATCTTGGATTTGTATGCTATTTTTGGCATTATTTTTTATTTGTTAAGTTCATTCCTTGTTTCCTAAAATTTGAAAACTTACAATTCCTGCCAAATTTTCGAATCTAATCCTTTTAGGGGTTGTCACATATCTTTCTTTCGGTCTATTTATTGTAAGCCTACTAGTTAGGGAGGATCAGTCTTCTAATAGTTTTTTTTTCTTGAGTAATAAACCTTACTCCAATTTCTGCCCAACCCTACAAATCTCTGATCAACAAGTTGAAAGGCTTGTTACTGCCAATTGTGCATGGATCAACAGTTTCAAGATTATCGTTGCATTAGAATGACTCCTGTTTTTGAATTAAAATCCTAATCCTATGTTTTCTTTTCTCAATGTCTCATATTTTTCAATCAGTAATCTAATCCTATATTTTCTTCTCAGAATGTCTCATATTTTTTAATCGACCCTAATCTTATGTTTTCTTTTCAAAATGTCTCCTATTTTTAATCAGAAACCTAATCATAAGTTTTCTCTTTATAATGCCTCCTACTTATCAGCTTTTATTCAAAAACCTTATCCTTTCTTTTCTATTCAAAATATCTACAATTTTTTAATCAAAATAATAATCATATGTTTTCCTTTCGTAGTGCCTCATATTTTTCAATAAAAACCATAATTCTTTATTTTTTTTTTGGTATGTCAACTATTTATAAATCAAAACCAAATCTTATGTTTTCTCTTCAGAATGTCTATTATTTTGTAATCAGAACCATAATCCTTTGTTTTCTATCTTAATGTGTCCTATTTTAAAGTTTTTAATCAAAATTCTAATCTTATATTTTCTTTTCGAAATGCCTACTATATTTGAATCAAAACCCTAATCCTATGTTTTTCTTTTGAGAATGACTCCAATTTTCCAATCAAAACCTGAATATTATGTTTTATTTTCTTAATGTCTGCTATTTACCAGTTTAAATCAAAACTCTAACCTATGTTTTATTTTTGGAATGTCTTCTATTTTTCAATCAAAAACCTAATCCTTTCTATTATATTCGGAATGTCTGCTATTTTCTATTCAAAACACTAGTCCTATATTTTCTTTTCGGAATGTGTTCTATTTTCCAGTTTTGAATCAAAACCCTAATCCTTTGTTTTCTTTTTGGAATGTCTCATTTTTATAATCAAAATAATAATCCAATCTTATATTCTTTGAATCTCTGCTAATTTTTAATCAAAACCCTAATCCTATGTTTTCTTTTTTTAATGACTCTGATTTTTGAATAAAAATCCTAATCCTACATTTTCTTATCCAAATGTCTCCTATTTTTCAATCAAAATCCAAATCCAATGTTTTCTTTTCTCAATCTCTCGTAGTTATCAATTTTGATATAAAAACCTAATACATACTTTACTCTTTGGAATGATAGATACTTTCAAATCAAAACAATAATTCTATGTTTTCTTTTCATAATGTTTTATATTTTTCAATCAAAACCCTAATCCTACGTTTTCTTTTCGGAATGGCTCCTATTTTGGAATCAAAACCCTAATCCTATGTTTTCTTTTGGTAATGTCTGCTATTTTTGAATCAAAACCCTAACCCTATGTTTTTTTTTGAACTACTATTTTTAAATGAAAATCCTAATCCTATGTTTTCTTATTGTAATGTGTCCTACTTTTCAGTTTTACATTAAAAATCTAATCCTATGTTTTATTTTTGAAATACCTACTATATTTGAATGAAACACTAATCATATGTTTTCTTTTTTGAATATCTCTTGTCTTTCAATCAAAACCCGAATCCTATGTTTTCTTTTCTTAATGTCTCCTTTTTAACAGTTTTAAAACAAAACCCTAACCTATGTTTTCTTTTCAGAATGTCGCCTATTTTTTAATAAAAAACCTAATCCTTTCTCTGGTAATATTTTATCAAAACCCTAAACCTATATTTTCTTTTGAGAATGTTTCCAACCTTTCAATCAAAACCCAAATCCGATGTTTTCTTATATTAATGTGTCCTAATTATCAGTTTTGATTCAAAAACCTATTTTTTTTTTGTTTTGGAATGTCTGCTATTTTTGAATCAAAACAATAATCCTATGTTTTCTTTTAGTAATGTCTCCTATTTTTCAATTAAAACATTAATCTGATGTTTTCTTTTAAAAATGTCTACTGTTTTTGAATCAAAAGACTAATCCTATGTTTTCTTATAGTAATGCGTCATATTTTAAAGTTTTGAATAAAAATTGCAATCCTATGTTTTTCTTTTAGTAATGGCAACTATATTTGAATCAAAACCATAGTCTTATGGCCTCCTTTTGGAATGTCTCCAATCTTCCTATCAAAACTCTATCTTTTCTTTTCTTAATATCACCTATTTATCAATTTTGAATTAAAACCATATTATATGTTTTAACCTTTCGGAATGTCACATGTTTTTCAATCAAAAACCTAATACATTATTTTCATTTCAGAATGTCCGCTATTTTTGAATCAAAACCCTAATGCTATGTTTTATTTTCAAAATATGTCCTATTTTTCAGTTTTGAATCAAAACCCTAATCATTTGTTTTTTTTGGGATGTCTCATTTATTTAATCAAAAAAATAATCTTATGTTATGTTTTGGGAATCTCTGCTAATTTTTAATCAAAACCCTAATCCTATATTTTCTTTTCGTAATGACTCCTATTTTTGAATAAAAATCTTAATCCGATATTTTTTTTCGAAATGTCTCCCATTTTTCAATCAATATCAAAATCCTATGTTTCTTTTTTCTCAATGTCTTGTAATTATCAATTTTGATTTAAAAGTCTAATCCTTACTTTAATCTTCGGAATGATTGTTATTTTTAAATCAAAACAATAATCCTATGTTTTCTTTTCATAATGTCTTATATTTTTTAATCAAAACCCTAATCCTATATTTTCTTTTCAGAATGGCTCCTATTTTGGAATCAATACCCTAATCGTATGTTTTCTTTTGGTAATGTGTCCTATTTTTGAATCAAAACCCTAACCCTATGTTTTCTTTTTTGAACTACTATTTTTAAATGAAAACCCTAATCCTATAAATTCTTATAGTAATGTGTCCTATTTTTTAATTTTGAATCAAAACTCTAATCCTATGTTTTATTTTTAGAATACCTACTATATTTAAATCGAAACCCTAATTGTATGTATTCTTTTTCGAATGTCTCTTTTCTTTCATTTAAATCCCGAATCCTATATTTTATTTTTTTAATGTCTCCTTTTTAACAGTTTTAAATCAAAACACTAACCTATGTTTTCTTTTCATAATGTCTCCAATTTTTAAATCAAAAACCTAATCCTTTCTTTTTTTTTTGTAATGTCTTCTATCTTCTAATTAAAACCCTAATTCTATGTTTAATTTTTAGATTGTGTTCTATTTTTTAGTTTAGAATCAAAACCATAATCCTATTTTTTATTTTAAGAATCTCTACTAATTTTTTTATCAAACCTCTAATCCTATATTTTCTTTTCAGAATATCTCTAATCTTTCAATCAAAACCCAAATCCAATGTGTTCTTTTATTAATGTGTCCTATCAATTTTGACTCAAAAACCTAGTCTTTTATTTGGTTTTTGAATGTCTGCTATTTTTGAATCAAAATAATAATCCTATCTTTTATTTTTGTAATTTCTCATATTTTTCAATTAAAACATTAATTTGATGTTTTCTTTTTCAAATGTCTGCTATTTTTTAATCAAAAACCTAATCATATGTTTTCTTTTAGTAGTGGCAACTATATTTGAATTAAAACCCTAGTCTTATGTTCTCCTTTCGGAAATTCTCCAATCTTGCAATCAAAACCCTATCTTTTCTTTTCTTAATGTCACCTATTTATCAATTTTTAATGAAAACCCTAACCTATGTTATCCTTTCGGAATGTCACCTATTTTTCTATCAAAAACTTAAAACTTTCTTTTCTTTTCGGAATGTCTGCTACTTTTGAGTCAAAACCCTAATGCTATGTTTTATTTTCACAATGTGTCCTATTTTTCAATTTTAAATCAAAACCCTAATCCTCTGTTTCTTTTTTGGAATCAAAACCTTATTCCTAACCTTTGTTTGTAAATCCCTGCTAATTTTGAATCAATTCCCTAATCTATGTTCTCTTTTCATAATGAATAATATTTTTTTTTAAGAAAAAACCCAATCCTATATTTTTTTTTGGAATGCCTCATATTTTTTTTAATCAAAACCCTAATCTTATGTTTTCTTATGGGAGTGTATGCTATCTTTTAATCAAAACAATAATCCTATGTTTTCTGTTTTTGTAATGTCTCATATTTTTCAATCAAAATCCTAATCAAATATTTTCATTTTAGAACGCCTCCTATTTCGGAATCAAAACCCTGATTCTATGTGTTCTTTTCAGAATGTATAATATTTTTGAATCAAGGCCCTAATACTATCTTTTGTTATCCGAAAGCCTACTTTTTTCAATCAAAACCCTAATCCTACATTTTCTTAAAATAATATCTCATATGTTTTAATCAAAACCCTAATCCTATGTTTTCTTTCCCGAATGACTACTATATTTGTCTCAAAACTCTAATCCTATGTTTTTTTGAAATGTCTCATATTTTACAATCAAAACTCTAGTCCTATGTTTCTTTTGGGAATGTCTGTTATTTTTAATCAAAACACTAATCCTATCTTTTTTTTTCAAAATGTCTACTTTGTTTTAATTAAAACCGTAATCCATTATTTTCTTATTACAATGTCTGCCATTTTTTATTCATAACTCTAATCCTTTGTTTTCTTATAGTAATATTTCCTATTTTTCAATCAAAACCCTAATCCTATGTTTTCTTTTCTTAATGCTTACTATATTTTTATCAAAATATTAATACTATGTTTACTTTTCGACATGTGTCTTTTTTTAATCAAAAACCTAATCCTTTATTTTCTTTGTAGAATGTTTGCTATTTTTAAAAGAAAACCTTAATCCCATATTTTCTTTTCAGAATGTGCCCCATGTTTTAGTTTTGAATCAAAACTTTAATCATTTATTTTTTTTCTATTCAGAATGAGACTTTTTCCGAATCAAAACCATAATGGTATCTTTTGTTTTTAGAATGTCTACTACTTTTGAATCAAAACACCAATCATATGTTTTTTTTTTCAGAATCTGTCCTTTTTTTTAATAAAAATTATAATCCTATATTTTTTTTTTGGATTGTCTCCTATTTTTGAATTCAAACCCTAATCCAAGGTTTTTTTTTTCTCAATGTCTCTTATTTTTTAATCAAAACACTAATTCTATGTTTTCATTTTAGAATGTCTCCTATTTATCGGTTATCAATTAAACACCTAATCCTATGTTTTACTTTCAGAATGTCTCCTATTTTTCATTGTAAACCTTAAACCTATGATTTTCTTTCAAATGTCTCCTATTTTTCAATCAAACCCTAATCATATGTTTTCCTTTCAGAATGTCTCCTATTTTTTAGTTTTGAATGAAAACACTAATCCTTTGTTGTTTTTTCAGAATATCTCCTATTATTTTATCTAAACAATAATCCAATGTTTTTCTTTTTGATATGTATCCTATTTTTCAACTAACACCATAATCATATGTTTTCCTTTTCGAAATGTCATCTAAACTTTGGTTTTTAATAAAAAACCTAGTCCTATTATATATTCTTAGAATGTCTTCAATTTTTCAATAAAAACCCTAATCCTATGTTTTCTTTTTGAATTATCTCCTTCTTTTTAGGCTTGAATCAAAATGCTAATCCAATGTTTTCTTTTCAGAATGTCTCTTATTTTTTAGTTTTGAATCAAAACACTAATCCTTTGTTTTTTTAAGGGATGTCTCATCTTTTTGAATCAAAACCCTAATGTTACATAATGTTTTGGGAGTGTCTTCTAATTTTTAATAAAAAAACTAATCTGATTTTTTCTTTATGGAATATCCCATGTTTTTCAATTATAACCGTAATCCAATGTTTTCTTTTTGGAGTGCCTTCTTATTTTGAATAAAAACCCTAATCATATGTTTTCCTATAATAATGTCTCATATTTTTTTAATCAAAAGCCTAATCTTATGTTTTGTTTTCTTTAATGCCTCGTATTTTTTAATAAAAACTCTAATTCTATGTTTTTTTTGGGATGTCTGCTATTTTTGAATCAAAACAATAATCCTATGTTTTCTATTCGTAATGTCTCATATTTGTCAATAAAAATCCTAATCCTATGTTTTCTTTGCAGAATTGCTCCTATTTTTGAATGAAAAACCCTAATCCTATATTTTCTTTTAGGAATGTCTGCTATTTTTCAATAAAAATAATAATCCAATGTATTCTTTGGAAATGTCCCCTATTTCATGGTTTTAAATCAAAAACATAATCATATGTTCTCTTATAGTAATGTATCATATTTTTCAATCAAAACCCTAATCCGATTTTTTCTTTTCAACATGTCTCATATTTTTCAATAAAAGCCCAAATCCTATGTTTTTTTTTTTCAGAATGTCGACTATTTTTGAATCAAAACAATAATCCTTAGTTTTCTTATAGCAATGTCTCATATTTATGAATCAAAACCCTAACCCTATTGTTTCTTTTCGGGATATCTACTGTATTTGAATCAAAACCGTAATCCTTTGTTTTCTTTTTATAATGTCTCCTATCTTTCAATCAAAACCCGAATCGTATGTTTTCTTTTTTAAATGTCTCGTATTTATTAGTTTCGAATCAAAACCCTAAGCTATGGTCTTCTTTTCAGAATGTCTCCTATTTTTCAATCAAAAACCTAATCCTTTCTTTTTCTTTTCAGAATGACTGCAATTTTTTTATCAAAACACTAAACCTATGTTTTCAATTCGGAATGTGTCCTATTTTTCAGTCCTTAACCCTAATATTTTCTTTTATTTTACGGACATCTCATTTTTTTATTTAAAACTATAATCATATCTTTTGTTTTGGGGATATCTGGTCATTTTAAATCAAAACCCTAATCCTATATTTTTTTTTCCCGTAATGCCTCCTATTTTTAAATAAAAATCGTAATTCAATGTTTTCTTTTCGCAATGCCTCCTATTTTTGAATCAAGACCTTAATCTTATGCTTTCTTTTCATAATGTCTCCTATCTCTCAATCAAAACACCTAATCCTATGTTTTCTTTTCGAAATTTCTCATATTTTTTGAATCAAAATCCTAATCCTATGTTTTGTTATTATAATGTCTCTATTTTATAATGAAAACTCTAATCCTCTATTTTCTTTGTAGAATGGTTCCTATTTTTTAATCAAAAACCTAATCATTTGTTTTCTTTCCGGAATGTCTTTTATTTTAATCTTATGCTTTGTTATAGTAACATCTCCTATTTTTCAGTCAAAAACATGATCCTATGTTTTATTCTCGGAATGTCTACTGTTTTAGAATCAAAACAATAATTTTATTTTTTCTTATAGTAATGTTCCCTATTTTTCAATCCAAACCCTAATCTTTTGGGAATGTTTAAAATTAATGAATTAAAACAATAATCATATATTTATTTTCATAATGTCTCATATATTTTAATCAAAACCCTAATCCCGAAAGGTTTTTTGTTATGTCCCTTATTTTTTACTCAAACCCCTAATCCTATGTTTTTTTTTTCAAAATGCCACCTATTTTATAATAAAAATCCTAATCATATGTTTAATTTTGGGGATGCCCATTATTTTTAAATTAAAACAATAATCGTATGTTTTCTTTTCCTTATGTCTCATATTTTTTAATCAAAACCATAATCCTAGATTATTTTTAATGCCTCTTATTTTTGAATGAATACCCTAATCTTATGTTTCCTTTAACGAATATGTGCTATTTTTGAATCAAAACAATAATCCCATGTTTTCTTTTCGAAGTGTCTCATATTTTACAATCACACACATCAAAATGTAGTGTTCTATTTTCAAAATGCCTAAAATACGAAAACCCTTAATCTATGCGTTTACGTATATTAATGTCTCTACCATTTTTCAACCGCACTGGAGTAATCCTATGTGGAATACGCTTGCATTTGACTTATAACTCTAATCCTATGTTTTCTTTTCGGAATGACTCCTATCTTTCAATCAAAACCCTGATCCTATGTTTTCTTTTTGAAATGTCTCTTATCTTTCAATCAAAACCAGAATCCTATGTTTTCTATCTTAGTTTCCTATTTATCAATTTTGAATCAAAATCCTAACCAATGTTTTCTTTTCAGAGTATCTCCTATTTTTCAATCAAAACCCTAATCATTTCTTTTCTTTTAGGAATGTCTGCTATTTCTCAATCAAAACTCTAATCCTATGTTTCTTTCAGAATGTGTTCTATTTTTCATTTTTGAATCAACACCTTAATCATTTGTTTTCTTTTTTGAATGACTCATTTTTTAATCAAAACCCAAATCATGTGTTTTTTTTTTTGAAAGATTAGGATTTTTATTCAACAACCTATTTTCTATAGGAGACATAATTATAAGAAAACATAGGATTATTGTTTTGAATCAAAACCTTAATCTTAAGTTTTTTCGCAATGCCTCCTATTTTTGAATCAAAACACTAATCTTATATTTTGTTTCGAGAATATCTATGTTTTCTCACTTAGAACCCTAATCCTATGTTTTCTTATGGTAATGTCTCCTATTTTATAATCAAAATTCTAATCCCATGTCTTCTTTTGAAAAGGTCCACTATATTTGAATCAACTCTAATCCTATGTTTTCTTTAAAGAATGTCTTCTATCTTTCAATCAAAACCATAATCCTTTGTTTTCTTTTTTAAATGTCTCCTATCTTTTAATCAAAACATGAATCCTATGTTTTATTTCCATAATGTTTCCTATATATGTTTTGATCCAAAACACAGACCTATTTTTTCTTTTCAAATTTTCTCCTATTTTCAATAAAAAACTAATCATTTCTTTTCTTTTCAGAATGTCTATTTTTTTTTTTTTGGAGTCAAAACCCTAATCCTAAGTTTTTTTTTTGGAATGTGTCCTATATTTTATTTTTGAATCAAAAGACTAAGCCTTTGTTTATTTTTTGAAATGTCTCATTTTTTTTAAATCAAAATCCTAATCCTATGCTTTCATTTCAGAAAGATAACATTAGGGTTTTAATTAGAAACCCTATTTTTGACAGGAGACATTACTATAAGAAAACATTTGGTTTGAGTTTTGAGTCAAAACCCTAATCCTGTGTTTTTTTTTAAATGTCTCCTATTTTTCAATCAAAAATCTAGTCCTATCTTTTCTTTTCGGAGTGCCTACCATATTTAAATCAAAACACAATTTTTTAGTTTAAAATCAAAACCCTAATTGTATGTATTATTTTTGTAATGCTGCATATTTTCAATCAAAACACTAATCCTATGTTTTTTAATAGTAGTGTCTCCTAGTTTTGAAGCAAAACACTAATCCTATGTTTTCTTTACGGAATATCTCTTTTTTTAAGTTTTGAATTAAAACACTAATCCTATGTTTTCTTTTCTCAATATCTCCTATTTTTAAGGTTTGAATCAAAACCATAGCCTTTATTTTCTTTTAGGAATGGCTATTTTTTTTAATGAAAACTATAATCCTATGTTTCCTTTATTACTGTCTCCTAAATTTCAATAAAAACTCTAATCCTGTGTTTTCATTTTAGAATGGCTACTATATTTGAATCAAATCATTAATCATATGTTTCTTTTGGTATTATTTGCTATTTTTTAACCAAAACCGTAATCCTATGTTTATCTTATAGTAAAATCTCCTAGTTTTAATCGAATCACTAATCTTATATTTTTATTTTCGAAATGTCTCATATATTTCAATCAAAACCATAATAGTATTTTTTTTTTTTTGCAATGTCTACTATTTCTGAATGAAAATTTTAATACTATGTTTTATTTTAGTAATGTCTCCTAGTTTTTTAATCAAATTCATAATCTTATTTTTTCTTTTTGGAATGCCTATGATATTTGATTCAAAAACCTAATCATATGTTTTCTTTTTGGAATATCTCTTATTTTTCACTCAAAACCGAAATCCTATGTTTTCTTTTCGAAATTTGTACTATTTTTTTAGTTTTGAATCAAAACCCTAATCTTTTGTTGTATTTTCACAATGTCTCATATTTTTGAATCAAAACCCTAATCGTTTTTTCTTTTTGCAATGTCAACTATTTTTTAATCAAAACCTTAATCCTATGTTTTGTTTTCTTATGGTAATGTCTCCTATTTTACAAAAATAGGAGACATCACTATAATGAAACATAGGATTCGGGTTATGTTTGTAAAAGAAAACATAGGATTTAATAATGTCTCATATTTCCAATCAAACGCTAACGCTTTGTTTTCTTTTCAGAATGCCTGTTGTTTTTTAATCAAAAACTTTAACCATATGTTTTCTTTTGGAAATGCCCTCTATTTTTTAATCAAAAACCTAATCCATTCTTTCTCAACTTGGGTGAACTTTTATTGGGTGTGATCATACCAACACTAAAGCACTGGATGACATCCAAACTTCAAAGTTAAGCGAGCTTGGGTGAGAGTAGTACTAGGATGGGTGACCTCCACCAAAGTCGAACCTATGCTTTCAATCAAAAACCTAATCCTATGTTTTCTTAGAGTAATGTCTCCTATATTCTATTTGGGAAATCTTTGCTAATTTTTAATCAAAACTCAAATCCAATATTTTCTTTTCATAATGCCCGCTATTTTTGAATCAAAATCCTAATCCTATATTCTCTTTTCGCTATGCCTTCTATTTTTTTAGCAATATTACGTAAC
>NW_024088417.1:0-20560 GCF_009730915.1 Dioscorea cayenensis subsp. rotundata
TTTCCCAAAATGATATCTTCTTGTTCTCCATGGCTTCCATATGCCCTACAAAGCAAATAATAGACGATTAAACGCGAAACGGGCGTCAAACCTCACAAAATACATGCAAAGTGCGCACGATATATATATGAAAACACCTACATTTAGACACTTATCACTCTCGTACCAACCTTCTTCCTAATGGAATCATGATGTCAGAGCCATAGAACCTCTCCAAAACCTTGGCCAATACCCCTCGAAACCCTAGCTGAAGCCCTCTCACAAGTTGGGGAAAAGATGGAGAAAAAAATACCAAAATTGGGGTTGAATCGGCTTTAAATAGGGCTGGAATCTAGCAACTCCACGGGCTTGGACGATACACGCGCCCGTGCGGGATTTCCACACGGCCGTGGATAATTTCCACACACATGTGTGGAATCTCTGTTTCTTTGGTTTCTCGGCTGGTTGTAAACAGTGCTGCTGCAGTGCTCTTCTACAGTCTTCGACCTGAATAACTTCTGAATTCCATACTTTCATCGGGGTAACACAAACGGGCACACGTTCACGTCGTGAATCACTTGCTTCTTCAATGATATATATGTTGGTGGGGTTATTGTTCTTGTATGCATAAGACGGAATGCTCGAGTGTGACTGCCTTTGTGCCTTCCAAATGGATGTACTCACTCGAATGCGAGGAGGTTGGCACACACTCTAGCATCTCACACCTGTCCTATGTCTTCGCGTTTGAACCTTAGCAAGATCTCCTCCAAAATAGGTGCATTATGATCCACATTGGCCTATTTCCTTCATACTCAGCTCCACAGCCCTACCTGCGTAAAAGTAACATAAAAACACACATATTAATGTAAAAACCTGAGAAAAGTAATGCTCAACATAAGGAATAAACGCTTCGCATTCATATCGCACAAGCACTTATCAAACTCCCCCACACTTAAGCTTTTGCTTGTCCTCAAGCAAACATTAAAACATTCTGTGCATCAATGAAGAAAATATTGAAAGTGCTTGGCCTTAGGTTCACCGAGGTATACAAAGAAAGTATTCTACAAGTAAGGAAAATTTTAACACTAAATACGAAAAATCAATGCTCTAGCTAAAAACTTGAATCAAAAAGGACAACAAACCCGAATTTCGTGTAAGTGTGTGAACTCACTCAAAGCACCCCAAGTTATACTCCTCAAAGTTCTAAGTACAAGGGACTTAATTATCTACAAAAGTGATAAAAATTTTAAAAGATGGTAGTAGCTTCACACATCTTCTAAGGTAGCCCTTTCCAAAGCGGCCGCTAAGGTGGCTTTCACACTTTCGAGGTGGTAGCTCTTTCCACCCGAGTGGTAGCTTTCACTCATCCTATGAGATAGCTCTTTCTCTCATTAGGGCATAACTAGTATCCGACTTGTGAGAGTAGCTTCATACTTCATAGGTGGTAGCTCTTTCCACCCAACGAACACAAATAAACAATAATACTATTTTGTTCCTTCTTTTCATTTTTTCCTTTTTTTTCAGAGTTTAATATAAAACATAAACCTAACTAATCCCTTTAACATCAAACATGAGTTTCCAGTAGAGTTCAAAGAGTGAGTAGTGCACTAAGTGTAAATCTGGCAAAAACCTGAGAAAAGGAATGCTCAACATAAGGAAAGAATGCTTCGCATTCATATCACACAAGCACTTATCAAAAGCTGACTTTGAAGTAAAAGAGCCAATGTGGATCACAATGCACCAATTTTGGAGGAAATCTTGCTAAGGTTCAAACGCGAAGACATAGGTCGAGTGTGAGATGCTAGAGTGTGTGCCAACCTCCTCATATTCGAGTTTAGCACATCCATGTGGAGGGGCACAAAGGCAGTCACACTCGAGCATTCTGACTTATGCACATATAACAAGAGCTCCACCAACTTGCCAATCATTAAAGAAGTGATCTACGACGTGAACATGTGCCCGTTTGCGTTACTCCGATGAAAGTATGGACTCAGGAAGTATTTTAGGTTAGGGACTTTAGCGGAACACTGTTCACAACCGGCCGAGAAAACATAAGTTCAGAGAATCGACACAGGCGTGTGGAAATTATCCACACCCATGTGGAAATTCCGCAAGGGCGCGTGAAGCATCCACGCCCGTGTAGTCGCCAGATTCTAGCCCTATTTAAAGCCGAATCAGCCCCGATTTTAGTATTCTTTTCTCCATTTTTTCCCCAACTTCTGAGAGGGCTTCGGCTAGGGTTTTGAGGGGTATTGGCCAATGTTTTGGAGAGGTTCTACGGCTCCAACATCGTCATTCCTTAGGAAGAATATTGGTAGGGGAGCTTCCGACGAGGCATATCCTATACCGGACGACGGAATCCTTGGACGACGAGTAGAGGACTTTCGACATGACCATCGATACGACTATCGAGGGGGTTTCTTTATGGATTCATTGCTTTTACATTCTATTTCTTTGATTGTACTTAGCTCCATGGAGAGCTAAACCCCTAGTGGGTACTTGGGTATTTGTGAACCCTAAGATGTATTCGTTTCATTGAATCTCTTTATTATGCTTTCAATAGATTGATGTTTATTGTGAGTTCCAGCATTGAATGCTTGATTATACGAACATTTCCCCTAGCGTGACACTAGGGTTGAGAGTTCTCATTGGTAACCTTGTGAGTGAGTGACACGCCACGAGCGTTAAACAAAGCTAGGTTGGAGAGGGTTGAGAGGGTGAGTTGAGAGGTATAGGAGCGCCCCCTTTCCCCTTCGACGTGATAGATTCTACCTCCGTTCCTTGAGTTCTTTGCGGCCATGGTTGAGTGAATGGTCAAAGGGATGAACCTCCGCTGGGCTTAGTTGCGCGTGCAACGGAGTGAAGCGTTGAGGTGATCTTAGTATCTAGGGCTTAATCATGGTTAGGGATCTTCTACCTGGACCAAAGGGTTAGGTCTATAATTAGGAAGAGATTTATCACTTGGAATCCCTAGAGCTCATTGCAACTCTATGCGAGTGCGAGGTTTAGAGGTTATCTAATCTCTCCTCTGGGACATGTATAGAGTTAGGCATAGTTGACGTTAGATTTGGGACTATGTAATTAAGGATTTCCACGACTCACCATTGCATTGATTGGGAAACATAATAGAGGGTTCTTGCACTTGAAATAATTATCCTAGGTGGAGCATTATCCTAGTACCCCATCTTTATCGATTGCCTTACCTTCTCCTTTATTCGTGCCTTCTTACTTGTTGTTTTTACTTTCGAGAATTGAATCACTGTCACACTTATCATCAATGATCTTTCACATAGCTAAGAATTGAATTAAGTATTTTTATTCTCATTCCCTGTGGATTCCATACCCTCTCATCCGGGATTATTACTTCGATAAACCCATGCACTTGCGGGATATACGCAAGGGGACCTTGTCACCCATATAGCAATACCTACAATTCTGGTTGGAAGAATCATCCAAATTTCTCATGGAGTAATCAAGGTCCACAAAAGGCAATGGGGTCACCGGGTTTCCAACAACAACAACAAGCCCCTCAGGTGGAAAGCAGAGTGTCAGGTTTGGAAACCCGAATGAATGACTTAGAGAAGCACTTGACTAGATTTATGCAATCTGCAAATACAAGGTTTGAATTAGTTGAGGCTACACTTTGTAACCACACCGGCTCTTTGCATAACCTTGAAAATCAGGTGGGGCAAATTGCGAAGCCTCTTTCTAAAAGGCCACATGGAAGCTTGCCGAGTAATACAGAGACCAACCCTAGAGAGCATGTGAAGGCGATCACTTTGAGAAGTGGTCGTGAGGTTGAAGGTAGGCTTCCGAATGAGAAGCCAAAAGAACACGCACATGAGGTTATAGAGGTGGAAGAGGGAACAAGCAAAGAGAAAGAGGTGGCACCACCACCTTTCAAGCCAAGAATCCCTTATCCCTCTAGATTGAAAAATGACCAAGGGGATGGACAATACAAGAAGTTCCTGAGTTTGTTCAAGCAACTCTACATCAATATTCCTTTTGTTGAGGCATTAGCCCAAATGCCTAAGTATGGGATGTTCTTGAAAGACTGGTTGACTAACAAGAGGTAGTTGGAGGAAAGTGCTTCAATGATTTTAGATGGTTCATGCTCGACAGTATTGCAAAAGAACATGCCGAACAAGAGGAAAGACTCGGGAAGCTTCATCATTCCGTGTAATATTGGCAATCTAGGTGAGGAAATGGCATTGGCGGACTCAGGGGCCAGTATCAACGTTATGCCATACACCTTCTTTCAAAAGCTAGGTTTGGGTGAGCCTAGGCCTACTTGGATGACTTTGCAACTAGCGTACCGAATAGTATGACATCCAAGAGGCATCATTAAAGAAGTGCTTATCAAGGTGGACAAGTACATTTTTTCGGTTGACTTTGTAGTGCTAGACGTCGATGAGGATGCGGATGTACCTTTGATACTTGGGAGACCGTTCTTGCGGACTTCCAAGGCATTGATTGACATGGACGGCGGAGATGACAGGCTCACATACCGCCTTGCTGAAGCCATGCGCCATTCTCTTGATTTCAATGATACTTTATACTTTCTAGACACTATTGATGAGATTATTGATGAATACATGCAGGAAATGATCAATCCGGACCCATACGAGGGTTTGTTCGACCAAGAGGAGGATTATGAAGAAGTAATGATGCTTGGTGCAACTGAAGAAGTACCATCTACCTCGGGGATCTTGAAGAAGGTGCTCCAGAAAATGAAGACGGCTAGGAGACGCCACCGGAAACACTCCAAGTCTGTTGGAGACGTACGTGAACCGAATAAGTTGGACGAATCATTGTTAGGTGGTCCGAAGCCCGATAATTCACCTTCTACCCTCAAGAGACTTTCCACATCATGCTTTGAAGCCATGGGTAAGAGGGCGATCACACTCAAGCCCGATAACTCACTTCCCTCATATTTGAGTTAGCACAACCATTTAGAGGGGCACAAGGGCGCTCACACTCAAGCATTCCGACTTATGCATATAGAACAAGATCTCCACCAACTTGTCCACCATTAAAGAAACAAAGTGATCCACGACGTGAACGTGTGCCCGTTTGCGTCACCTCGATGAAAGTATGGACTCGGGAAGTATTTTAGGTCAGGTACTTTAGCGGAATATCGCAGAGAGAATACTGTAGCAACACTGTTCATAACCGCCCGAGAAAACAGGAATTCAGAGAATCTACATGGGATTGTGGAAATTATACACGGTCGTGTGGAAATTCCACATGGGCGTCTAAAAAATCCACAGGCCCATGTGGTCGCCCGATTCCAGCCTTATTTAAAGCTGATTTAGCCCAGATTTCAGCATTCTTTTCTCCACCTTTTCCCCAACTTGAGAGAGGGTTTCGGCTATGATTTTGAGAGGTATTGGCTAAAGTTTTAGAGAGGTCCAACGGCACCGACATCGTCATTCCTGAGGAAGAAGGTTGGTAGGGAGCTTCGGTCGAGGTGTATCCTATACCGGACGAGGGAATCCTTGGACGACGAGTAGAGGACTTTCCACAAGACCATTGACACGACCACCAAGGTGGTTTCTCTATGGATTCATTGCTTTTACATTCTATTTCTTTGATTGTACTTAGCTCCATGGAGAGCTAAACCCCTAGTGGTTACTTAGGTATTTGTGAACGCTAGGATGTATTTGTTTCATTGAATCTCTTTATTATGCTTTCAATTAATTGATGTTTGTTGTGAGATACAACCTTTAATGCTTGTTTGTATGAACATTTCCCTTAGAGTGACACTAGGGTTGAGAGTTCTTGTTGGTAGCCTTGTGAGTGAGTGACACACCATGAGCGTTAGACAAAGCTAGGTTGGAGAGGGTTGAGAGGATGAGTCGAGAGGTACATGAGCGTCCCCTTTCCCCTCCGACATGATAAATTCTACCTCTGTTCCTCGAGTTCTTTGTGGCCATAATAGAGTGAATGGTCTAAGGGATGAACTTCTGCTGGGGCTTAGTTGTGCGTGCAACAGAGTGAAGCATTGAGGTGATCTTAGTATGTATGGCTTAATTGTGGTTAGGGACCTTTCACCTGGACCAAAGGGTTAGGTCTATATTTAGGAAGAGATTTATCACTTCTAATCCCTAGAGCTCATTGCAATTCTATTCGAGTGCGAGGTTGAGAGGTTATCTAATCTCTTCTCGGGGACATGTATAGAGTTAGGCATAGTTGACCTTAGATTTGGGATTATGTATTCAAGGATTTCCACGACTCACCATTACATTGATTAGGAAGCATAATAGAGGGTTCTTGCACTTGAAACTATTGTCCTAGGCAGAGCATTATCCGAGTACCCCATCTTTATCGATTGCTTTACCTCCTCCTTTACTCGTGCTCTCTTACTTGTTGTTTTTAGTTTTGAGAATTGAATCATTTTCACACTTATCACTACCGATCTTTCACATAGCTAAGAAGCGGATTAAGTGTTTTTATTCCCTATTCCCTGTGGATTAGATACTCGCTCATCCGGGATTATTACTTTGACAAACCCATGCACTTGCGTTATATGCGCAAGGGGACCTTGTCAACTCCTCAGGCTCCCTCGGCACCTCCAGCATCCCCATCACCTATTCTAGCACCACATGATCCACCATGTGCTTCTCCACCACCACAAGCAGCAGAGGAGCTGACAGAGCATGACACCGACATTTGACTTTATTTTTCTGTATTTTCTTGATTTTGCATTTTATTTTAGACTTGTTCACTCAGAAAGGATTCTCCTTCTGAGTTTATTTTCACTTTGCAGTTCTAGTTGTATTCATTGCTTTATCTTTTATACACTGGAGTGATTTTTTGTTTTTATTGAGCTTCACTGAACCCCCTCATGTATGCGTGTATATGGTCTTGTCATCTTGGGAATTGAGACTTTGTCATGGGCACGGCCAAGGTGCTTCGGCACTTGCCCATGTGAGCTTCACAACCCGTCGGAACATTACTCCCAAGGACAACACGACACTAGGATTCAGGGAAGTATTGTTTTGATTGCTTCTCTCACATGTATTCTTCATTGATATACATTATGAGTGAGCTTGCATGTGTACATTGGGGACAATGTACAACTTAAGTGTGGGGGGAAGTTTCATAGTACACATATCTTTTATATTAGTTTTGATTATTATACATTCTCACATAGCCAATGGCGGTTCACCTTAGTTACAATGATTGTATTCTTGAGTTTAGGAGAAATTTTAACATTGAATGTTTTCATGCTCTAGTTCTTGCTTGAATTTCTAGGAATTTTTAACCGATTTACACTCAGTGCACTACTCACTCTTTAAACTCTATTGGAAACTCATGTTCGACGTTAAAGGGACTAGTTATAGTTGTTTCTTTCGTTAAAAAAAATGGAAAATGAAAAGAAAGAACAAAATAGTTTTATTGTTTATTTGTGTTTGTTGGGTTGAAAGAGCTACCACCTATGAAGTATGAAGCTACTCTCATAAGTCGGATACTAGCTATGCCCTAATGAGAGAAAGAGCTATCTCATAGGATGAGTGAAAGCTGCCACTCCGGTAGAAAGAGCTACCACCTCAAAAGTGTGAAAGCCACCTTAGCGGCCGCTTTGGAAAGCGCTACCTTAGAGGATGTGTGAAGCTACTACCATCTTTGAAATTGTTGTCACTTTTGTAGATAAATAAGTCCCTTGTACTTAGAACTTTTAGGAGTATACCTTGGGTTGTTTTGAGTGAGTTCACACACGTACACGATTTTGGGTTTGTTGTCATTTTTTATTCAAGTTTTTAGCTAGAGCTTTGACTTTTTTTTGTATTTAATGTTGAAATTTCCCTTACTTGTAGAATGCTCTCTCTGTACACTTTGGTGAACCTACGGCCAAGCACTTCCAATATTTCCTTCATCTATGCACAGAATGTTTAATTTTTGCTTGAGGACAAGCAAAAGCTTAAGTGTGGGGGAGTTTGATAAGTGCTTAAGTGTGAAGGAAATATTACTTAAACATGAGTATATTAAGTGTTCTTATTCCCTACTCCCTGTGGATTCGATACCCGCTCATTCGGGATTATTACTTCGACAAACCCGTGCACCTGCGGGATATACGCAATGGACCTTGTCAAGTTTTTGGCGCCATTACCGGGGAGTAGGTTTTCAGAGATACTTTGCACTTTGTTTTCTTAGATATTTCACAATGGGTTCCATTTCATATCTTCTTATTCTATCATCGTTCTGATTTTTTTTTCTTTCTTTTTGGGAACAACTCCAGGTTATGAGCCGAGTGAATCACTCAATATTGATTGAAGGAGATCCTGAGCTTGAACATACACTTAGAAGAAAAGGGAAAGAGCCTATGCAAGAGTAGTCTAATTTAGCTGGTTTGGAAGTGGAAGGATCTGAAAACATGGCAGAACAGAATGAGCAACAACGGACATTATCTGATTATGCCAGACCTTCAGTATTGGGGACACAATCAGGCATTGTGCATCCCCCGATCACAGCTCAGAATTTTGAGGTGAAGCCGGCATTCATCCACATGTTGCAGCAATCCGCAAAGTTTAACGGTTTGGCCGATGAGGATCCAAACAGATCATATACTGAGTTTTTCTCGAGGTGTGTGATATCGTCGAAGATAAAGCGGAGTGACGGATGATGCCATCAAGTTGAGAGCCTTCCCATTTTCCCTAAAGGGGAGAGCGAAGCAGTGGCTACACTCATTACCTAGAGCATCATTTACCACATGGGAGGAGATGGTAGAAGCTTTTCTTGCCAGTTATTTCCCTCCCAGAAAATCAGCAAATCTTAGGAATGAGATCTCATCCTTTGTTAAGTTGGAATTGGAGTCTCTATTCGAGACATGGGAAATGTTCAAGGAACTCCTGAGAAAGTGCCCGCAACACGGATTTCTGGAGTGGATGATTGTTCAGACCTTTTACAATAGTTTGAATCCGAGTACAAGGCAACTCTTGGATTGTTCAGATCTTCTAACTTCAAATAGAGTGGCGGCCGTGACTAATTGCACCGGGTGTGGTGGAGGACATGCTCCCTCCGATTGCCCGATCTCTATTGGTGATGTTTCTTTGGTGGAGACCTCAAGGAAACCCATATGAGAAGTGGTCATGAGGTTGAAGGTACAAGCAAAGAGAAAGTGGTGGCACCCCCACCTTTCATGCCAAGAATCCCTTATCCCTCTAGATTGAAGAATGACCAAGGGGATGAACAGTACAAGAAGTCCCTGAGTTTGTTCAAGCAACTCCACATCAATATTGCTTTTGTTGAGGCATTAGCCCAAATGCCTAACTATGCGAAGTTCTTGAAAGACTTGTTGACTAACAAGAGGAAATTGGAGGAAAGTGCTTCAGTGATTTTAGATGCTTCATGCTCGGTGGTATTGCAAAAGAACATGCCGAACAAGAAGAAGGACCCGGGAAGCTTCATCATTCGGTGTAATATTTGCAATCTAGGTAAGGAAATGGCATTGGCGGACTCAGAGGCCAGTATCAATGTTATGCCATACACCATCTTTCAAAAGCTAGGCTTGGGCTAGCCTAGGCCTACTCGGATGACTTTGCAACTAGCGGACAGAACAGTACGACATCCGAGAGGCATCATTGAACACGTGCTTGTCAAGGTGGGCAAGTACATTTTTCCAGTTAACTTTGTAGTGCTAGACGATGAGGATGCAGATGTACCTTTGATACTTGGGAGACCGTTCCTGTGGACTTCCAAAGCATTGATTAACATGGACGGTGGAGAGCTAATTTTGAGGGTTGGGGATGACAAGCTCACATACCGCCTTGCTGAAGCCATATGGCATTCTCTTGATTTCGATGATACTTTATACTTTCTAGACACTACTGATGAGATTGTTGATGAATACATGCAGGAAATGTTCAATACAGACACATACGAGGGTTTGTTCGACCAAGAGGAGGATTATTAAGAAGTAATGATGCTTGGTGTGATGGAAGAAGTACCATCTACACTGGGGATCTTGAAGAAGGTGCTCCAAAAAATGAAGAGGGCTAGGAGACGCCACCGGAAACACTACAAGTCTGTTGGAGACGTACGTGAACCGAAGAATTTGGATGAGTCATTATTTGGTGGCCCGAAGCCTGATAATTCACCTTCTACCATCAAGAGACTTTGCACATCATGTTTTCAAGCCATGGATAAGAGTGCAACTTTCATTCATGAACCACCATGAGGTAGCACAAGATACGTCAAGCTTAGTGACGTTAAACAAACGCTTCTTGGGAGGCAACCCAACTGTTTACTATTTTCTTATCTTCTAGTTTAGTTTGTTTGCATGAATAAATTGTTAAGTGTTGGTGTCTTGATTTTTAGACGCTTGTGCTGAGATTTTCTTGTGAACTTTGAATATTCATCGTGTGTTTTCATGTGGAATTGGCGAAGTTATGTCGTTTGAGCTTTATTTCATGTTTTTTTCGCTGGTAAAACTCACATACTTGGGCAGGCTCTGAGTGTGTAAACATGTTCAGAAACTTTCTGCAGTGCCTGCAGGTTTTTCTAAGGCATCCAGTGAAAAAGCACGAGCGGGTGGAATTTCCACACGCCCCTGGATTTGTATTGCGAGCTCATCCAGAGAACGCACAGAGGCTTGCGGCTGCCCCTGTGAACGACTATGCGACTGTCACACGCCCGTGGGTAATTTCCGCACGGGCGTGTCAATTCCTGCAGAGTTGGGCGGATTATCCTGAGAGCAAACAGGTGCGTGGACTCGCCCCTGTGGGTGACCTTGTCAACCACACACGGGCGTGGGTAATTTCCACACGCACGTGCGAAATGCTGCAGAGGAGTTCTCTCCATTCCGAGAAAACACAGGGGCGTGTGGCTGCCCCTGTGAGTTTGGCATGTGAATGTCCACGCCCGTGCGGAATTTCCGCACGGGCGTGTAGAACACTTGGCAATTTTCTCGGATGTTCAAGGAAGCCACAGGGGCGTGCGGCTGCCCTTGTGGATCGTGCGCACGGGCGTGGGTATTTTTTGCACGTGCGTGCGAAAGCAGTCAGAGTTGAAGGAGTGTTTTCCCAAGAGCGCACAGGGGTATGTGTACGCCCCTGTGGCTGTCTTGTAATGAGGCGCACGGACGTGGGCAATATCCACACGCCCGTGTGTATGCACAGAATTCCAAGAGACTCAATTTTTTCCTTAAAAAAAGCCTTGTGAACCATCTTATTCCTCATCTCCAGTCGCCTGAAAACTACTTCTGATCATCTTCTCGACTGATCACCGTTGTTTTGGAGGATTTTTCTTCGCATATCATGCCAATTTTTAGAGTTTTCGCATTTATTTCATCGGTAACCTTTTTTCTTTGCCAACTCTTGTTTTTCGTAGATTGAATGTCTTCATGAGCATAAATTTTCATTTAACAATGCATGGTGCATGTTTAGAAAGCATCTAGAAGCATTTTTAAAGTTAAATTTTTTAGAATTATTGTGCACCCGTGCGGTTTCTTTTCACACCCTGGAGATCCACACAGGTGTGGGTAATTTCCACAGGCCCGTGTGGAATTCAGCAGTACACCGTTCTTGAGCCTCTTTCATCATTCTCTTTTTTTTTGTATTATAGGTATGGTACCGTGAGTGAGGAAGAATGAAGTTAAGTATCTCAGAGTCACCCCACCCGAGCCAATACACATGGATTTCTCAAATCCCGAGCATCAGACTCGATTTGGGAAACTTTCAGCACTTGGTTTTAGTCAGACTCATTTTGTGGATTTGCAAGTGCTATGAGATGTTCAGTGGGGTGACGAACTAGCTGATGAGATTGATGAGATGCTAGCAGTAGGAAGCTGGAGGGGGCTAGCTTACCGCACATTGACGCTTGAGGTTTTAGCGTCTTTTGAGTTTCATCTGATGCATGGGAGATTTGACACTATGGAGGCTATACAGTTTCGGGCATTCGAACATCCATTTTCCATGAGTGTCACTAAGTTTTCGATTCGGATGGGCCTGTACGATGTTGCATATACAGGTACAGTGGAGTATGGTTGTTTACCTGCGGATTTTCTAGTATCAATGACTCCACATCATGTGTATAGGATTCTGTGTGGACATGGGGATTATGAACCAGGGATTTTGAAGGCCACTAGCCTATCCCGATTGAGCTACAAGGATTTGTACGCGGTTATCAGCAGGTCTGTATTAGGTCGAGCCGATAACACAGCTGCTCTGACCAGGCAGGATTTGCTCTTTTTATACTCCATGGCCCGCAATGTGCCGATTCACTTGGGGTGCATATTAGCGGATATTCAGAGGTACCCCTCTTGCGTTTGAGATTATCAGGATGATGGGGTTGGTACAGAGATGTGTTCCAGGGGTCTATATTATTGTTACAGCTACCCTAGAGACCGCCAGGAGCAGAGGAGATACTGCAGAGGGTTCCTAATAGATTCCCAGATCCCTCGCAGCACAGAGTCCTCCAGCTTATGACCGTATTGTGGGTGAGATTCGGACCCAGATAGCAAAACTCCGAGTTATCCAGGCAGTGCAGTACACTGAGATGTTAGACCATTTCGACATGATACAGCGGCTACTGATGGGTAGGCCACTGGTTCCCCCACCACCTCCTCCGGCATCTCCCTCACCACTTCCACCAGCACCCTTCGATTTAGCACCACCAGTAGCAGTAGCAGTTGAGCCAGAGGATAACGCCGACACCTCACTTTTATTTCTTTTATTTCTTTTACTTTTATGCATTTCATTTTAGACTTGTTCACTCAGAAAGGATTCTCCTTTTGAGTTTATTTTCATTTTGTATCTCGAGTTGTATTCCTTGCTTTATCTTTTATATACTCGGGTTGATTTTGTCTTTATTGAGCTTGACTGAACCCCCTCGTGTATGCGTGCAAATGGTCTTGTCCTCTTGGGAATTGAGACTTTGTCATGGGCACAGCCAAGGTGCTTCGGCACTTGCCCGTGTGAGCTTTACAACCCGTCAGAACATTACTCCCAAGGGCTTAGCTCCATCAAACGCGACACTAGGAGTCAGGGAGTATTGTTTTGATTGTTTCTCCCACATATATTCTTCATTAATATATATTTTTTGAGTGAGTTCGAATATGTACATTGGGGACAATGTACAACTTAAGTGTGGGGGAGTTTAATAGTGCACAAATCTTTTTTATCGTTCTTGAATGATATACATGCTCACATAGCCAATGGTGGTTCACCTTAGTTACAATGATTGTATTCTTGAGTTTAGGAAAAATTTTAACATTGAATGTTTTCATGCTCTAGTTCTTTCTTGAATTTCTAAGAATTTTTACCCGATTTACACTCAGTGCACTACTCACTCTTTAAACTCTATTGGAAACTCATGTTTGATGTTAAAGGGACTAGTTATAGTTGTTTCTTGTGTTAAATTCTGGAAAAAAAAAGTTTTATTGTTTATTTGTGCTTGTTGGGTGGAAAGAGCTACCACCTATGAAGTATGAAGCTACTCTCATAAGTCGGATACTAGCTATGCCCTAATGAGAGAAAGAGCTATCTCATAGGATGAGTGAAAGCTACCACTCTAGTAAAAAGAGCTACCACCTCGAAAGTGTGAAAGCCACTTAAGCGGCCGCTTTGGAAAGGGCTACCTTAGAGGATGTGTGAACCTACTACCATCTTTGAAATTGTTGTCACTTTCGTAGATAAATAAGTCCCTTGTACTTAGAACTTTGAGGACTATACCTTGGGTTGTTTTGAGTGAGTTCACACACGTACACGATTTTGGGTTTGTTGTCCTTTTTGATTCAAGTTTTTAGCTAGAGCTTTTGTTTTTTGTATTTAATGTTAAAATTTCCCTTACTTGTAGAATGCTCTCTCTGTACACTTTGGTGAACCTAAGGCCAAGCACTTCCAAAATTTCCTTCATCTATGCACCGAATGTTTAATTTTTGCTTGAGGACAAGCAAAAGCTTAAGTGTGGGGGAGTTTGATAAGTGCTTGTGTGATATTAATGCGAAGCATTCTTTCCTTATGTTGAGCATTACTCTTCTCGGGTTTTTACACTAATATGTGTGTTTTTATGTTTTTTTTCGTGCAGGTAGGATTGTGAGGCCGATTATGAAGGAAAGAAGCCAATGTGGATCATAATGCACCGATTTTGGAGGAAATCTTGCTAAGGTTCAAACGCGAAGGCATAGGTCGGGTGCGAGATGCTAGAGTGTGTGCCAACCTCCTCGTATTTGAGTTAGCACAACCATTTGGAGGGGCACAAGGGCAATCACACTCAAGTCAGATACTGTAGCAAAGTACTGTAGCAGCACTATTTACAGCCGGCCTAGAAAACAAGAATTCAGAGAATCCACACGGGCGTGTGAAAATTATACACGGCCGTGTGGAAATTCCACATGGGCGTGTGAAAAATCCACAGGCCCGTGTTGTCGCCCGATTCCAGCCCTATTTAAAGCCGATTCAGGCCCGATTTCAGCATTCTTTTCTCAATCATTTCCCCAACCTGAGAGAGGGTTTCGGCTAGGGTTTTGAGCGGTATTGGCTATGGTTTTGGAGAGGTCCTACGGCTCCACCATCGTCATTCCTGAGGAAGAAGGTTGGTAGGGGATCTTCCATCGAGGTGTATCCTATATCGGACGAGGGAATCATTGGACAACGAGTAGAGGACTTTCCACAAGACCATCAACATGACCATCGAGACGGTTTCTCTATGGATTCATTGCTTTTATATTCTATTTCTTTGATTGAACTTAGCTCCATGGAGAGCTAAACACCTAGTGGGTACTTGGGTATTTGTGAACCCCAGGATGTATTTGTTTTATTGAAGCATGGTGATGTAAGTGCTTGTGTGATATGAATGCGAAGCATTCTTTCCCTTATGTTGAGCATTAATTTTTCTCGGGTTTTTTTACACTAACATGTGTATTTTTTTATGTTACTTTTCGATGCGGTAGGGTTGTGAGGCCGAGTATGAAGGAAAAGAAGCCAATGTGGATCATAATGCAACGATTTTGGATGAAATCTTGCTAAGGTTCAAACGCGAAGACATAGGTCGGGTGCGAGATGCAAGAGTGTGTGCCAACCTCCTCGTATTTGAGTTAGCACAACCATTTGGAGGGGCACAAGGACAGTCACACTCAAGCATTCCGACTTATGCATATAGAACAAGATCTCCACCAACTTGTCCACCATTAAAGAAACAAAGTGATCCATGACGTGAACGTGTGCCCGTTTGCGTCACCTCGATGAAAGTATAGACTTGGGAAGTATTTTAGGATAGGTACTGTAGCAGAACAATGTAGCAAAAGTACTGTGGTAACACTGTTCACAGCCGGCCGAGAAAATAGGAATTCAGAGAATCCACACGGGCGTGTGGAAATTATACACGGCCGTGTGGAAATTCCACATGGGCGTGTGAAAAATACACAGGCCCGTGTGGTCGCCCGATTCCAGCCCTATCTAAAGCCGTTTCAACCCCGATTTCAGTATTCTTTTGTCCATCTTTTACCTAACTTGAGAGAGGGTTTCGACTAGGGTTTTGAGAGGTATTGGCTAGGGTTTTGGAGAGGTTCTACGTCGCCGACATCCTTATTCCTTAGAAAGAAGGTTGGTAGGGGAGCTTCCGTCGAGACGTATCCTATACTGGACGAGGGAATCCTTGGACGATGAGTAGAGGACTTTCACAAGACCATCGACATGACCATGGATGGCATTTCTCTATTGATTCATTGTTTTTACATTCTATTTCTTTGATTGTACTAAGCTCCATGGAGAGCTAAACCCCTAGTCGGTACTTGGGTATTTGAACCCTAGGATGTATTTGTTTCATTGAATCTCTTTATTATGCTTTCAATTAATTGATGTTTATTGTGAGTTCCAACCTTCAATGCTTGATTGTATGAAAATTTCCCCTAAAGTGACACTAGGGTTGAGAGTTCTTGTTGGTAACCTTGCGAGTGAGTGACATAGCACGAGCGTTAGACAAAGCTAGGTTGGAGAGGGTTGATAGGGTGAGTCGAGAGGTACAGGAGCGTCCCCTTTCCCCTATGACATGATGGATTCTACCTCCGTTTCTCAAGTTCTTTGCGGCCATAATAGAGCGAATGGTCTAAGGGATGACACTCCGCTGGGGCTTAGTTGTGCGTGCAACGGAGTGAAGCATTGAGGTGATCTTAGTATCTAGGGCTTAATCATGGTTAGGGACCTTCCAACTGGACCCAAGGGTTAGGTCTATAATTAGGAAGAGATTTATCACTTGGAATCCCTAGAGCTCATTGCAACTCTATTCGAGTGCGAGGTTGAGAGATTATTTAATCTCTCCTCCGGGACATGTATAGAGTTAGGCATAGTTGACCTTAGATTTGGGACTATGTATTTAAGGATTTCCATAACTCACTATTGTATTGATTAGGAAGCATAATAGAGGGTTCTTGCACTTGAAATGATTGTCCTAGGCGGAGCATTATCTGAGTACCCCATCTTTATCGATTGCCTTACCTCCTCCTTTACTCATGCTCTCTTACTTGTTGCTTTTACTTTTGAGAATTGAATCATTATCACACTTATCACTACTGATCTTTTATATAGCTAAGAAGCGGATTAAGTGTTTTTATTCCCTATTCGCTATGGATTCGATACCCGCTCATCCGGGATTATTACTTCGACAAACCCGTACATTTGTGGGATATACGCAAGCGGATCTTGTCAGG
The DNA here is from genome assembly GCF_009730915.1 of Dioscorea cayenensis subsp. rotundata. NCBI lineage: Eukaryota > Viridiplantae > Streptophyta > Magnoliopsida > Dioscoreales > Dioscoreaceae > Dioscorea > Dioscorea cayenensis. The sequence continues at coordinate 16,628 of NW_024088417.1, forward strand.
TGCTCTTGTGAGTTGGGCATGTGAATGTCCACGCCTGTGTGGAATTTCTACACGGGCGTATGGAACACTTAGTGATTTTTCTCGGATGTCCAGAAGAGCCATAGGGGCGTGCGGCTGCCCCTTTAGGTCGGGCGCACGGGGGTGGGTATTTTCCGCACACCCGTGCGAGAGTGTTCAGAGACAATGAGGTGTTTTCCACAGAGTGCACAGGGGCGTGTGTACGCCCCTGTGGCTCTCTCATAATGAGGCACACAGGTGAGGGTAATTTCCGCACACCCGTGTGGATGCGCAGAACGCTAAGGGGCACGACTTCTTTTTAAAGAAGAATAGTTTCTCTCCTTCTTCACATCTTCCAGTCTTCTGAAAACACTCTCACATCATTTCCCGACTTCATAGAGCCAATTTGGTGGGAGTTTTGCGAGGTTTTCTGGCCGGTTCTTGATTTTCTCTTCCCTTATCGTCGGCAAGCCCTATTTATGATTTTCTTCATAAATTCATGGTTTCCATCGATGAATTTACAGAAAAATGCTTCGTTTATCCAATTAGAAAGATTATTTGTGTTTTAGAACGAAAAGGAGGTAATTTCACTGTGTATTTTTGGAGTTTTAAGGTGCGGCCGTGCGGCTTTCACACCGCGTAGATCCACACGGTCGTCTGGAAATTCCACACGACCGTGTGGATTTCTATAGTGTAAGTTTATCAACTTGTTTAATCGATTTCGTTTTAAATTTGAAGGTTATGGCACCTCGGTCTAAGAAGCAAGCTGATAAGAGGCCGCGTGAGTCATCCCTTGAGCCTGAGGGCATGAGTTTCGTGATTCCAGAGCATCAGGTTCGCTATGAGCGCCTGTCGAGACTCCGATTTGGATACACTCGATTCCTGGACACGAGTATATTGAGAGATCTACAGCAAGGAGATGAGCTCGCTGATGAGGTCGAGGATCTCGTTTCAGCAGGTGGTTGAAGGCAGTTATTGACGATTAGAGAACCAGCCATCCAAAAATTTGCACTGGAGGTGCTATCATCATTCGAGTTTGATAGATTTTACGCAAGCTTCGACAGTTTAGACACCATTCAGAACATTCTAAGTGAGCTTGCATGTGTACATTGGGGACAATGTACAACTTGTAAATTGAGACTTTGTCATGGGCACGGGCAAGGTGCTTCTGCACTTGCCTGTGTGAGCTTCGCAACCTATCGGAACATTACTCCCAAGGACTTAGCTCAATCAAACGCGACACTAGGATTCAGGGGAGTATTGTTTTGATTGCTTCTCCCACATATATTCTTCATTGATATACATTCTAAGTGAGCTTGCATGTTTACATTGGGGACGTTGTACAACTTAAGTATGGGAGGGAGTTTCATAGTGCACACATTTGTTCTATTGTTCTTGAATGATACATGCTCACATAGCCAATGGTGGTTCAGCCTAGTTGCACTGATTGTATTCTTGAGTTTAGGAGAACTTTTAACATTGAATATTTTCATGCTCTAGTTTTGCTTGAATGTCTAGGAATTTTTACCCGATTTATAACTGTTACACTACTCACTTATTAGACTCTTTTGGAAACTCAAGTTTGATGTTAAAGTGACTAGTTATAGTTGTTTCTTGTGTTAAATTCCAAAAACAAAAAAATGAAAAGAAGGAACAAAATAGTTTTATTGTTAATTTGTGCTTGTTGGGTGGAAAGAGCTACCACCTATGAAGTATGAAGCTACTCTCATAAGTTAGATACTACCTATGCCCTAATGAGAGAAAGATCTATCTCATAGGATGAGTGAAAGCTACCACTCCGGTAGAAAGGGCTACCACCTCGAAAGTGTGAAAGCCACCTTAGCAGCCGCTTTGGAAAGGGCTACCTTAGAGGATGTGTGAAGCTACTACCATCTTTGAAATTGTTGTCACTTTTGTAGATAAATAAGTCCCTTGTACTTAGAACTTTGAGGAGTACACCTTGTGTTGTTTTGAGCGTGTTCACACACATACACGATTTCGGGGTTATTGTCCTTTTTGATTCAAGTTTTTAGCTAGAGCTTTGATTTTTTTGTATTTATTGTTGAAATTTCCCTTAATTGTAGAATGCTCTCTCTGTACACTTTGGTGAACCTAAGGCCAAGCACTTCCAAGATTTCCTTCAACTATGCACCGAATGTTTAATTTTTGCTTGAGGACAAGCAAAAGCTTAAGTGTGGGGGAGTTTGATAAGTGCTTTTGTGATATTAATGCGAAGCATTCTTTCCTTATGTTGAGCATTACTCTTCTCGGGTTTTTACACTAATATGTGTGTTTTTATGTTTTTTTTTTTGTGCAGGTAGGGTTGTGAGGCCGATTATGAAGGAAAGAAGCCAATGTGGATCATAATGCACCGATTTTGGGGGAAATCTTACCAAAGTTCAAACGCGAAAACGTAGGTCAGGTGTGAGATGCTAGAGTGTGTGCCAACCTCTTCATATTCGAGTTGGCACATCCATTTGGAGGGGCACAAGCGTAGTCACACTCGAGCATTCCGACTTATGCACATAGAACAAGACCTCCACCAACTTGTCTATCATTAAAGAAACAAGTGATCCACGACATGACCGTGAGCCCGTTTGAGTTACCCCGATGAAAGCATGGATTCTGGAAGTTATTCAGGCCGGATACTGTAGCAGAGTACTATAACAACACTGTTCACAGCCGGCCGAGAAATCGGAAATTCAGAGAACCCACACGGGCGAGTGGAAATTATCCACGCCCGTTGGAAATTCCACATTGGCGTGTGAAAAATCCACAGGCCCATGTGGTCACCCGATTACAGCTCTATTAAAATCAGTATCAGCCCCGATTTCAACATTCTTTTCTCCATCTTTTCCCCAACCTGAGAGAGGGTTTCAGCTAGGGTTTTAAGAGGTATTGGCTAAGGTTATGGAGAGGTCCTACGGCTCCAACATCGTCATTCCTGAGGAAGAAGGTTGGTAGGGGATCTTCCGTCGAGGTGTATCCTATACCGGATGAGGGAATCCTTGGACGACGAGTAGAGGACTTCCCACAAGACCATCGACACGACCATCGAGGGGGTTTTCTATGGATTCATTCCTTTTACATTCTATTTCTTTGATTGTACTTAGCTCCATGGAGAGCTAAACCCCTAGTGGGTACTTGGGTATTTGTGAACGCTAGGATGTATTTGTTTCATTGAATCTCTTTATTATGCTTTCAATTAATTGATGTTTACTGTGAGTTCCAACCTTGAATGCTTGATTGTATGAACATTTCTCCTAGAGTGACACTAGGGTTGAGAGTTCTTGTTGGTAACCTTATGAGTGAGTGACACAGCATGAGCGTTAGACAAAGCTAGGTTGGAGATGGTTGAGAGGGTGAGTCGAGAGGTACAGTAGCATCCCCTTTCCCCTCCGACGTGATAGATTCTACCTCCGTTCCTCGACTTCTTTGTGGCCATAATAGAGTGAATGGTTTAAGGGATGACCCTCCGCTGGGGCTTAGTTGCGCGTGCAACGGAGTGAAGCGGTGAGGTGATCTTAGTATCTAGGGCTTAATCGTAATTAGGGACCTTCCACCTGGACCAAAGGGTTAGGTCTATAATTAGGAAGAGATTTATCACTTGGAATCCCTAGAGCTCTTTGCAATTCTATTCGAGTGCAAGGTTAAGAGGTTATCTAATCTCTCCTCCGGGACATGTATAGAGTTAGGCATAGTTGACCTTAGATTTGGGACTATTTAATTAAGGATTTCCATGACTCACCATTGCATCGATTAGGAAGCATAATAGATGGTTCTTGCACTTGAAACAATTGTCCTAGGTGGAGCATTATCCGAGTACCCCATCTTTATCGATTGCCTTACCTCCTCCTTTACTCGTGCTCTCTTACTTGTTGCTTTTAGTTTTGAGAATTGAATCATTGTCACACTTGTCACTAGCAATACGTAATA
>NW_024088418.1:0-61310 GCF_009730915.1 Dioscorea cayenensis subsp. rotundata
TGTTTTATTATTGTGTTGTACTCGGATGGAGGTTTATTTTAGGTGGATGTGGACTTTGGTTAACTAGGTTATTATTTTATTTTCAAGGGTAGAATGTGTTTGGATAAATAATAAAAAATGGAGTTTTTATTTGGTTGGGAAAAGTTCCTACCTCTGTTTCTAAACAAGTGACGTCTTAAGAAGAAATTTTGTTTTTAAATAAATATTTTTTTATAAAATCAATATAATGTTTTGGCCTTTGTCCAAATAATAATAATAATAATAATAATAATAATAATAATGTTTTAACTTTTCTTTTTTTTAATTTTACTCTTGTTTTAATAAAAAGACTTTTACATTTATCTCTTGAGAGAAATGTGTTATATAAGAAAAAAATTAACAAAGTAATAATTAAGATTTTTTATAAAAAGGTATTTTGTTAAATACCCACTATTAAACGTATTTATTTATCTAGTGCTAAAATTATAAATAGCACTTATTTGATAAATTAGGAAATACATTGCCCTATATTTATAAGTTTTGGAGGGACATGAGTTATCTATGTTTTTTTTTTAATTTAAGTATGGAGATGAAATAAATTTTTGTGAGGGTGCATTTAATATTTTATTATAGCTAGGATGAGAGATTATATTTAATATTATTGTTTATGGACAATAATTAAGATTTTTATAAGATTATTATTATATGAGTTTTTCTTATACAATTAGTTTGCTCATGCAAATGAATAGGTTATTATTATAAGTATAATACTTTAATTGGTCCCTGTATTTTTTTCTCTCTCCCTTTTTGGTCCTTTTACTCAGAAATGCTCCCAATTAGTCCCTCTATTTTTGAAAATGTGTCCACTTAGTTAAAAATGTTCCAAATTAGTACATCTACTTTTAAAAATGATTCAACTAGAGACTAAGTGGGCACATTTTTAAAAAGTAGAGGGACTAGTTGGGAGCATTTCTAATTAAATAGGCACATTTTCAAAAGTAGAAGTACTAACCAAGAACATTTCTGAGTAGAGAGAGTAAAAGAGAAAAAAGAGAAAAATACATAAACTATTTTGATGATTATAACATTATTATATTATATATGATACTTTTCACTAATAATTTGGTTGCAAGATTGACCATCATTTTTGTACTATATTTATTTATTTATTTATGTTTAATTTAACACATGTGAGCTCATTAATCTCTTATGATTTGTGCAAAAGTTACCCCCTATTTTTTTCATAAAATTTAATTATTTAAATAAATATATTAATAATTATTTTTTAAAAAATTATTAATAGTAGTTAACATCCATTATTAATGTAAACATACATAATTTTAATTTTAAAATATTTATTTTATTTAATATATATTAGTTAGTCAAATTTTGTTCAACATCAAATACAAGTTTCTACCGTTTGCATAAACCAACATTAACTCTATATATATATCATAAACATGAACTTATAATTTCATAACCAATGCATCATTTTTTTATGTAAGATATTCGTATTTTTGTTGAAAAAATAGATATGAATCTCAACTCATGCAAAGTGAAAACACAAGCGTATTGAGATATTAATCTCATGCATGTGCTTATTTCTGACATTAGTTGTCCACTTTAAAAAAAAAAACCATATAATTTCATACTAAAATTATTAAATTTTAAAACAGATAAATCCATGCCAACATATTTATTAAATCATCCAGAAACATTTATTTAATTACATGATAAAGCAAAATGAGAACCATATATATAAATCACTACTACTACTACTAATTATCATCGGCTCATGAGAGAAAATCAATGCTCCCGGCCGACTTAATATTGTCACCAGTCGTCGCGTGCTGCGCCGGCACGCCATTGCTCAATGGTCCAGCCTGCCAAACTTGATTCACAGTGGTGCTATTCCCGGGCAACTCCAACGTCGCAAAGATGGTCATTGTCTCATTGAATAACTCCCCTGACTTGCTATACACCGTGAAGCTCAAGTTGCCATCTTTGATATCAGGAGTGTAGCTAGAGATGGCGGTGGAGTACACTAGCAAGGCTCCGTCGGAGCCGGAGAAGGCGATAAGAGACTGAGCACCGATCATGCCCTGGCCGGTGGGATTGAGAGCCCATGCAACCCAGCCGTTGGAGGGGATGGGAGCACGGTAGGCGATGTCGATGGTAGCGTTGTCTGGGTGATAACTCCAGTGGATGGTGGCGTTGAGGTAAGGAAGGGTGCTGCAGGAGGTGTAGATTTGGTTTCCGGAGAAGGTGTCGGAGAGGCAGGACTGAGCAAGGGATGGAGAGATTCCGGCGAGGAGAAGGAGGAGGATGAAAGGGGTGGCCATGGATATATATATAGGGGAAAGGTGGGAGCTTGGGAGGGATTTGGGAATGAGAATGAGAGTTTAATTTGTGGGATTGGGAGTGGAGCAAGGTAGGGCTTTTTATGGAGGGAGAAGCTAGCACTTAAGAAAAAGGCTAGGAGAAGGAGGTGATGATCATGACTAAGTCTAAAGAGTTACAGTGTTGGAAGCTCAATGAAGACTAATTCTTAGTGATTGTAGTATATGTTGTTTGATGGATTTGGGTTAGTAACGTATAGAGCTAGCTAGGATTTGCGTGTTGTGAGCACATGAACTGTCACAAAGAAGACTTTATTTGAGGGCGGCAAGAAGATATATAGACTAAATTATATCCCATTCATTTTTCTTTGACCTTCCGTTCTACATGCCTCTATATATCTTTAATCTAGTAGTTGAGTACGTATTATTGCAGTATTTTTGTAAACCACAAGTAATAGTGCAATATCTTTATAAACTATTGTTGTAATATGTATGTGTGTGTTTGTATGCGTATAGTATAGAGACATATATGATATATTATAGTGGTTGTCTTGTCTATGATTAAGTCTATGCGGGAAGTAATTCTATACAACAGGCTATGGTGGCTTAGAAGTTTAAAATATAATATATTTGTATTTTTTAAATAATCAAATATTAAAACTTATATGATTTTATTTTGGTTTTTATTTTTATGTTTTTACATAGTTTATGGCGATGTTATCAAGAGGAAATGGTTCTTGTTGGTTCGTTAATAGTGATGTTAATCGAATCTCCTTTTGGTTTTATTATTGTGTGTACTATGATTATTTATTTATTTTTTTTAAATGGACTGTGATAAGTGCCTTCCCACATACAAAGGATGTTAAAAGAGACAAATAATTATAAACTAATTATAGTGCTTAATGGCTTTTTAAAAATTTATTATGTGAAAATCCTTTGTCTTGCTTGAATTTAAGTTTATTTGAGGTGGATCTGGACTTTGGTTAACTAGGTTATTATCTGGTAGGAAGAAATAAGGAATAATTAATTACTTGTTTTTGGGGATAGTTGAAAGTTGACCATTTAACTTGTGGGGTTTTGTCTTTGAACTTGTTTCTAAAAACTTTTTTTTATCTATTTATTTATTTATTTTTTTACATGTAAATTTTGATTTCAACAACTGATATGACCGCACAGATTTTTCTGGCTTCATCCGTTTCTAAACAAATGACGTTTTATGAAGGAAATTTTATTTTTTAATAAATGTCGTTTGGAAAACAAATTAAAATTTTGACTTTCGTTTTTCAACTTTATCCCCGTTTCAATAAAAAAAAAAATTTATAACTATCAACCAATTTCATCATTTCCAAAGGGAGAAAGGCATTATATATCAGAAAATTAATAGAGTAATTATTATAAGTGTTCTTTTATATATATATAAATAAAATTTAGGTAAATACTCTAGTGCTAAAATCTCAAATTACATACACTAATTTGATAGTGGAGGAACTATCAATACCAGTAATGTTCAAAAAATTCGAAGCAAAAGAAAATAGAAGAGAGCAGGTATTGATAATTTTTATGTCATTATGTATAAATTTCGAATGACAAATGTTAAGCGTATGAATGAAATGAATTATATATATATATGTGTGTGTGTGTGTGTGTGTGTGTGTGTGTGTGAGGATGGAATGAAATAATTTTTTTGTGAGAATGCAATTTAATATTATATTATTTGATAGGAATTTATATTCTCGTTAAGTGCTTTTGGTATATATAGGGATTAATCTAGGATTTCTGGAATTATAAGTTAGAGAATATGTTATTCTTATATTTAGTATAAAATTATTTCAGGAAATCATTTATTCCCAACAATGTATTATTTCATGACTAAAGGCTTTCCATATTTAAATGGGAGATTGGATATAAATTATACCCATTATATGGAAATAAATTTATTTAAATAAAATGACCAAAAACACCTCCAATTCTATTTCTTCCATCACATCCTTTTTACTATAAGAGTCCGTTTGGATCACGGAATAGGAATGGTAATGGAAAAAGTAATGGTAATGCTAATGAAAAAAGTGTTTGGTTGAAAGGAATAAATATTGGGAATGGAAAAAGTGACATAGAGAATTATATGTAAATTACTTTAATACCCTTAATATAAGTAATGATAAACTAATATATAAAATAATTACATATAAATAAATATTTAGTCTCTATAATTATTATAATTAAATATTTAGAATAAATAATTTTTTTATCATTAACTAATTTAATTTAATTATAATATTTAAATTACTTAATTTATGTTTATTATAATTTAATTTAATTATTATAATGACTTAATTTATATTTATTATTATTATTATTATTTAATTAAGTCTTAAGTAGGGGCAAAAATGTCATTTCACTTTACTTATCATAATTAAATAGTTTTATTAATTATTTTATTTAATTAAATCTGTGTAGGGGCAAAACTGTCATTTCACTTTTAATTATTATAATATTTAAATGGCTCAATTTATATTAATTATTATTTACTTTAATTATTATAATTAGTTATTTAAATTAATAATTATTATTTAATTAAATCTTAAGTAGGGGCAAAAAAATGTCATTTCATTTTTCCTTATCATAATTAAATACTTTTTATTAATTATTTATTTAATTAAATCTATGTAGAGGGCAAAACTGTCATTTCACTTTCCTTATCATAATTAAATACTTTTTATTAATTATTTATTTAATTAAATCTATGTAGAGGGCAAAATCGTCATTTCACTTTAATTATTATAATATTTAAATGACTCAATTTATATTAATTATTATTTATTTTAATTATTATAATTAGTTATTTAAATTAATAATTATTATTTAATTAAATCTTAAGTAGGGGCAAAAATGTCATTTTGCTATCAATAGTGTTTATTCCCCTCCATGCCCCCCAATTTTGGGGGTAATCAAATGCCTTTACTATGCACCATACAATTACCTACAGTACTCATTACTAACCTAATAGTAAAATACCCAAACATGGGCATATATCCCTATTAGCAATCAATCCCATGCCAATAGGGCCCAATCCCTTCATCCAAACACAACCTAAAAACCGTCTTCACTCTATACACCCAAAACTGCATACAATAACTAATTATTATTTTGTTATATCAATCATAATAATAATAATATTACTATTATTATTATTATTATTATTATTTTTGTTATATCAAAGTTATCCCAATCCCAATGGACATAATATAAGGGCACTCACTGCTGCTATTAAACTTTTGAAAAATCACTTTTACTAAAATTTAAATTGTTTTTAATATTGTCCTTTATATATAAATGATTCATTAAAAAAATGTGGGATTATAATTAAATATAAAATAAAGCTTTTCAATACCTAGTTATATACTAATATGCGAGCAACTGAGTTAGTTTCAATAAAAAAAAAACAATGTGGAATCTATTTCAACATTATACAAGGTCACATTCACTCCTTTTCTTTTAATATCTATCCGTAGGGAATCTCTAAAATTACATTACGAGTAATTATCAACTTTTTTTTTTATTATAATTGACAGATAAAAAAAAATGTGCAACTCTTTCAAAATATAAAATCTTGTCAAGAGCTATTATAAACATTTAGTTACTTTTTCTGCTACTAGTCTTCTCGTTTTTTTGTAATTTTTGTCATTATAAATAAAAAAATTAATTTTAAGTTTTTACTTCCACTAAAATAAATTCCTGAAAGAAGCCACGCCTTGAAATAGGGATGGGAATGGGGCGAGACGGGGTGGGGGCGGGGCATGCCTCTACCATCCTCACCCGCCTCATTTTTTTTATAAACAGCCCGCCCCATCTCATCATGCCCTGCTTCGCTCATAGTTACAAATAAATAACTAAAATACCCTAAAAATATTTATAAAATATTTTTTTATAAAACATATACTTATAAAATAAGCCCATAAAAAATTATTAAAATTAAAAAAAAAATTATTTACCCCCGTACACTATATAATAATTATAATAAGTTAAATTATTAGTGGGGCGGGCCTGCCCCATCCAAAACCGCTCCGTTACCATGGGTCGGTTCGGGTTTTTACCATCCCTAATTACTTATCCCACTACTTTTTCATAAAATTTGATCATTTAAATATACATACATATATATCTACATATATATATATATATTAATGATTATTTCTACAAATTATTAAAATCAATGTCCTTCTTAATGTTCAACATTCATGATTTTAATCTTAAAAATATTTATTTTAATTAATATTAATTCAATCCAACATCAAATACAAGCTTTCAAATCAATCATTTGCATAAAACTAAATCAACCAACCGAACATATTGATTTTGATTAGCTCCGTTAATATTACACATCTTTTCATGCACATTTCTTGATGTTCATATACATAAGCATGTTGTTTTGATAGTTCTGACAAACAGAATGAGAGTTTCTATTATAAGATGAGTTTGGTTTAAATATAGCCAGCACATGGTGCACTAACTTATAATTTCATATTAAAATAATTTAGTTTTAAAACATATATATCCATGCCAACATTAATTTAATCATCCACAAACATTTGTTTAATTATATGATAAACAACATGAAAACAATCTAAACACCACATTCATATCAGTTGATTGCAGAAAAACAGTGAAACATGAAGAGGAAAACTAGATTATAACATAAGGCATAATATAAGTTTTACATAACTGAAGGGTCATAAAACTAAAATAATGATCTTTTAACATCCATAATCCTATTCAGCATTTAGAGACCCTTCTATTGCTCACTAGATTACTACTAATTATTCATTCCCAATTCAGCTCATTGCCATGCAAATTCAGAAGAAAGCTCTGCTTCCATAGAACACCCTTGTGCCAGTCCTCATTGATGCCGGTATCTTCTGTTCCGTCGATGAATTGCCACTTTCCTTACTATTATTGTTGTTATCATTATCGTTGTTGTCGTTGCTATTGTTGTTCTCGATGTCCATAGGAAGCTTCATACTTGCCAAAGACTCTTGCATTGCTTTCATGTACAAGTCGACGATGTCGTTTGGCATGACAGACTGCTCTGGTTCGACCGAAACATTGATTAATGGTTGCATGATGGTATCATCAGTTTCCGACTCTTTTTCCTTTTGGTTTTGGTCAGAGATTGCAGGAGAGCCATTGACAGAAACACAACTCACAGGAGTGTCATTGCCGGAGGCACTGATAATACTATTCTCCGTTGAGAAGCTCTCCACGAAAACGAATGCCAGCTTCTTCATTGGTATGGCATTCACCATTCTCCGGATTAATCAAATTTTCAGTAGTTTGAGAATCCATTTCGGTACATGGAACTCCGAATAGCTCTGACACCATTTGATTGTTTTCATTCATCACTTGCCAGTCCACAAACTCCATCTTCGAAAACTTGCTAGTGATCGAATCTTCATTCTCTGAAATCAGGCAATGCAGTATCAGCAAAGACAGCGACCGGGGGAGGCGCAACTGCCATGACATCAGGGTAAGAGCCGACATACGAAATAGAAAGCTGAACAAAACCAGCAGCAGAATGAAACAGATCATTTGCCGAAAGTGCAAACTCCTTCTCTAGCTTCCCTTTGGCTACAATTACATTGGAAAGAGGTATTAACACAAATCCTAGCAATTGGTCTTCAAGATGACTCGGCACAGCACTTCGCATCCATATCTCACATCTAAGCGAAGATTCGATATTCTGAACACTGAGCTGGAGTTTCTCATTGAACACTGGATTGCCCCCGGCCGATCGAATAACTTTGCTCTCAATAGCAATTTCCGGGTTCCCGGTTAGTGAAAGCTTAGCATAGACATCCTGTTTATGGTAGATGCAGATGTTATGAATGTTGTGAGCTTGATGAATGAAAACATCGAGGTAGCCGATGACTCCTTCAGGAGTTTCTACATTAGTTTCACTCTGCTTGTTGATTGATTGAGGGCTTGAACTTTTCCCACTGTGGTTCATGAGGTTTGATGCTGAATTCCTCTGCTCAATCATGTGAGTAGAGTTAGTGAAGGACTGAGAAAATGGTTTGCAAGACTCCATGATTAGCTACTCCCTGCATCACCAGAACAAATTAAATGTTTGGTTTGTATAGAACTTCAAATTCATTAAACTTTGGTTTGTATAGAGTTTCAGATAATCAAATAATTCACAATTAAGTATGAATTACTGAAATGATTCATATAAGTAAATGAAAAAGAGATTCAGATCCTTCATGATGAAGAGAAAGCATAGATTCCAGTTAAGTTGGGGATTCTAATCCATATAAGTAAAAAGAAATAAGTTCCCAAAAGATTTTTTAAAAAAAGGGACAGAAAGATAGGGTCTAGCTAGAGTTCTCACAGAACTAAAAAAAAAAATTACAGAAATGAAATCAGATCACCACAAGATTAGCAAAGTTGATTACTTCAAATTGCTTTCTAAAGAACATGTACACAACAGAAAAAAGAAAAAAAACAAGAAATGAAAAGCAGACTCATCCAAAGAACTCAAAAGTTAACAGAAATGTAATCAGATAAGCAAAATCAGCAAAGTTCAATACTTCAATTTCTTACAAAAACATGATAAGCATCACCAAATTACAAAAGTGGGAAAAATCCCAGAGCACAACTCAAAAAACAGAAAAAGGTAAGAGAACTGATCAACATAAGTCAGAAAATTTGCAGAAATGCAACCAAATATTCAAAATCAGCAAAGTCCAACAACTCAAATTGTTGTTTAAAGCATGTTTGACTTAAAATTAATAAACAAATAAACAAAACACCAAATAACAACACACAAAAAAAGGGACAGAAACCTCAAAATTTAGCAGCAATAAAACCAAATAACCAAAATCAGCAAAGTCCAACACTTCAAATTGCTATCTAAAAGATCATAACCATCCAAAAAATTAGAAATAAAAACAGAAACAAAAACAAAATCCCCACTTGCTGCAAAATCAGAAAAACATGAACAATAAACAAACAAAATCCACACAAGAAACACAAAGCCCAAAGCAAAAAGAGAAGAAAGAGATGTACCTGAAGGAAGAGAAGAAAAGGGGAGGAACTGGATCCAAGAAGGTGAAAAACAGTGTAGACAGCGCTAGAAGAACAACATTGATATGATCCACATGAAAGCATTAAAAAAGGATGAGAAAAGATAAAAGTTTGGAGAAATGGTCTCCTACACTTTTTCAAAGGTCAAGAAATATCCTCTCCATTTTATTTTTTTAATTAATTATGAAACAAAAACAAAATCCCCACTTGCTGCAAAATCAGAAAAACATGAACAATAAACAAACAAAATCCACACAAGAAACACAAAGCCCAAAGCAAAAAGAGAAGAAAGACATGTACCTGAAGGAAGAGAAGAAAAGGGAAGGAACTGGATCCAAGAAGGTGAAAAACAGTGTAGACAGCGCTAGAAGAACAACATTGATATGATCCACATGAAAGCATTAAAAAAGGATGAGAAAAGATAAAAGTTTGGAGAAATGGTCTCCTACACTTTTTCAAAGGTCAAGAAATATCCTCTCCATTTTATTTTTTTAATTAATTATTTTTATTATCTTCCAAAAAGAAAAATTTAAACAATTATTCCACTAAGTTCTAAAGTTTGCTCAGGTCAATACTGACAGGCAGTGAGGCACTTGATATTTTACTTGTCACATTTTCCCAAACATTTCTGTCTATTTTTTTAATGATATTTTAATGAAAATATAAAATAAAACAACTTTTATTTGTCTTGCTCTTCAAATGTCAAAATTTTTTTTTTTTTTTTCAATTATTCAATGTTTTGCCATTTGTTTTGTTTTGTTTTTCTTTTTTAGAATAAGAAGTAAAAAATTAAATTTTACGAGAATAGAGCATTAATATAAAGGACATTTTTTCAGTTAAGAAAAAAAATATTTATATAAGATAGACATTCAAATTATTGATGACTATTCAAGTGAGTTTTAAAAAAATAATAACAAATAATTTAAAATATTTAAAATTTCATTTGGTAAAAATCCAACATCAAACAATAAACAATTATTCAAGATCAATGTTGTTTATTTATAGAACTTTTAATACAACCGAATTTATTTAGAGTTTGTGTTACTTAAGAAGCCAATGGACCAAACAACTAAAAAAATACTTTATGTATTTATTAATGTAATAAAAATATAGTATTAAATATAATATATCTGATTTTTTTATGTAATTATATTTTATATTTAATTGTGTCAATCTATCTAAATAGTTGAATAAATAAATTAAATTTAAAAACACATTTATTCATATTTTTTTCCAAAGATTTTAGACGTGATTCTTTTAATAATCTCGAGTAAAATATAAAATATATATGTCAAATTCAAATCAATTCTCGAAGGTGCTTATATCATGGAGTCATATTCTTATCAACCAAACTTTTGTAATTAAGCGAATTAAAAAAGAAAATAGCGAATATCTTTTAATTGTTTGTTTGTCTTATATAATATTTTTCTTTCCTTTGATTAAGTCTTGTAGTCCTTGTTAATGAGAACTAATCAATGGACGACAAAAGTTTAGAATTAGAGTTTCATCATTTATTATCCAATTGAAAAGTTTTTTTAATTGATTTTTCAGTTTGGAAGAGCTTTTAATATAATGTTGGTACTTAATATACGAGTGAAATTTATGGTAATGTGTATAAATACTTGAATTTGTATTTTTATCTTTTTTGTACTCCGGAATGTATTTAAATTTTTTTTTTTAATCTTCAACTATTGTTTTTTTTTAATTTATAAATGGCACAAACCACAACCTTCAGCCATTAGTGTGAAACAAAGTTAACCCCCAATCTCTTACTTGAGGAAAATGTTACCATTCAATTACTGTAAAAGTGGTATAATCTCTAATTTTCCATAAACTTTCATTAATATATATAAAATATATATATACTCATAAAAGCTAGACTATAGTGTTTGGAAGTAGAAAGGAAAGTAAAGGAAGAAAAAAAAAAAGGGAAAGAGAGGGAAAGTACAAACACCCTCATAAAAAGCTAGACTAACATAGTGTTTGGAAGTAGAAGGAAAGTAACCGAAAGGGAAAGAGAGGAAAGTAAAGTAAAGGGAAGAGAAAGAGAGGAAAAGGAGACGTACAAAAAAATAAATAAATAAAAATAATGAAGGGCTTTAACCCTTATTTAAATAGTCAAATTTTATAGAGACAAAAGAAATAATGGCTGTTTGATAAACTTTGTTTGGTCAAGGAGGGGAAAGAAAAGGAAAAGACATTGAATAATATGATTTACTAATTATACCCTATTTATTAAATAAAAAATTACTTATTTTTATTTAATTACATGTATTATCAATATCTCAAACAAATTCACACTTTAAATAGATTTTTTTTTAATAAATATTGAAATTATTACTCTAGAATTGGGGTATTATATAATTCCTTTCCGTATCAATTGTTATCATTGATATTCAGGAATATTTTAAACTATCTATTTTTACCTCCTCAAAGCAAAGCAAATCCAAATAATTAAAAAAATTTTAGTTGGAATTGTGTGAGGTCTAATTTCTATTATTTTAGTAGGATTATTTTGATTGACCTAGAAAAACACAAATAAGCAAATAAACAAATAAACAAAAAAAAAAACATGTTAATGAGGATTTGTGATGGTGTGGAGTAAACTCATTAAATCTTTGATTTCGTATATTTTTAACCCTGACATATGAGAATGACGGGATGTTGACCATAAACAATTAAAAAGTATAAAATAACAAAAACAATATAACAATGAAGGCCTAGAAAGGATAAGCCTAGCAACATAATAATGTTTAAGACAATATAGATGTCTGATCTACATTGATAAGTAGAGAGAAAAAAAAACACAAGATCAAATTGATGCAAGATACGTGGAATTAACACCAATGATCAAATAAAGACTCAAAAATAAATTGCAAGAATCTTACTTTTTAGACAAGGTGATTGGTACCAGGTGATCCTTTGATTACAATACAATTAAATTGAAAAAGGGAAAGAAAAACTATCATGTAATTAATTAAAAAATAGAAAGTATTAAGGGTCTATTTAAAAATGATAAAATTTTTAGGAGATTCCCTCTCCCTGGCACCCCAAATAAGGGGAGGGTTGGGGGATTTCGGAGATCGGATTTAACCCTTCCTTTCCCTTCATTAAGTTAAACAAATTTATCCAAATAATGGAAGGCCTAACTCGACCCTCCGAAACCCTCTCCTTCTTTTACTTCCCCTCCTCGGCCCTCAATTCAAACATAGCATAAGTAATAAAGTACAGTAAAATTTCTATAAAATAATACTTTTAGGATAGAGAATTATTATTATTTTATAGATGTAATCTATTTTATCGATAAATAAATATTTATTAATTTAGAGGTTGTTTTGATATTTTATACAATAATGTTGGAGCAATAAATCCTGAAAAAATTAACATATTAAATGTTATTAATTTTATTAATGCAGCTTAGAGCATTAATGTGAAAAGAACCATTACACATTGTTTTTGGCATAAAAAAAAAAAATCAAATCAGAAGAAGGAATGCTTTTGAGTATGTTGTTGAAGAGGAAGGCATCCATGATTTATTTCTGGTTTATGGTATAAACATGCAAGGGATGTTAAGAGGCTTTTAAGCTATTCTAGTGAATTTGTTGTTGAGATAGAATCACATATATATAGATGAAGAGATTATTCAAAGGGTAATTGTTACACTAGTTGATAATGATCAAGATCCAAATTATAATTGTGTTTTACCAAATACTTCTCCGAAACAAGTTTTTTTAGCAATATGTAAAACTTTTCAAAATTACTTGCTGTAATATGAGAAAAAATTATCAAATATAGTGTGTACCTTGTCAAACATTAAGGATCAGATTAATTTAGTTCACAAACAAAGAAGAAACAAATAACTTTAGATCCATATTTTAGAAAAAAATAAATTTTAAAAATAGAAGTAGCCTAAGAAACTCAATATTATGAATTTTGTATGATATGCTTTATGTGTATTCGATGAATTACTAGTTTATATTTTCATTGGGCCCAAAAACGTTTTTAAAAAATTATTATTTTCATGCATTTAGTGAAATTATTAATTTAGCTTGCTAGCTCATATCCAGGCCAAAAAATTATATAATTAAGATTATTAATTTATTAAATATTTTATTTATCGAGGTTTTACTGGCATATTTTATCACCTTTTTTTTTTGGTAGGTTCGCAACATCGTCTGCCACTTGACCTACAACAATACCTTGACCAACTCTAGGTTCAATAGAAATAAGGCCTATGGCATAAGCATTAGAAATCATTAGATTCATGGTAAGTAATGTGCACAGGTCAGTGATACAATCAATATATATATACTCTATTTTATTTTAAAAGTATTTTTACTTTTCAAGGGCCCTAAACCAGTTTGTGAAGTATTAAAAATTCTATAAAATTATAGATCTCTTTCAACATATATTTTCTTACATATTTGAAAATTCAAACTAAAAACTACTTGTTTAAATGACTTAAACCTCTACCATTTGAATTAACAATGGTTCATACTTTTTCTTTTGACCCTTGGCTATAATATATAATTTATTTGTAAATTTTGGATAAATTAAATATTACTTTATATATAGAACAAAATGGTAAACGTTTAACTGAATATGAACTAACTATGGAGCAGAAAGGAAAGAAAAACCGGTTTCCAAATATTAAACAAAAGTTTAAAGGGAGAGATGAAAACATAATTATGATGACAATGAGTTGTTCCGACGTTTGAAAACTAATTCCATATTTATATGGTTTACTGTTTCAATAATAAAAACAGTCTATGAAAGAAAATAAAACTTTATGTTTATATATACATATATATATATATATATATATATACATACATACATATATATATATATATAAAAGAAAGGAAAAAAAACTAAAAACTAAAAAAGTTGAGTTTGATTTGAGTAGTTGGAAGATGAATGACAATGATAATGACAAAGGGCATCTTCCAAATGAGAGTGTTGTTGTATTAGTTGAGCTGTGAAGAATAATAGGTGATGTAGGGCCAATATGTTTTTGTGACCACCCTAAAATGAAATATCATGTGAATTCAAACACCTTTCATGTCTTCACCCTCTAGAACCCTAATTTCTTGGAATTTTCTTAAACTTTATTGTGTGTGGGCCTAAAAAATATTGATATCTTTGCATCTTTTAGGGCGTTTATTTCGCTGGAATTATTCTTTGCTAAAATGATTTTAAAATTTTATTTTCTTTTAAAATAAATTTAAAAACGGTGGACTTGACTATATAATTCATTTAGGTAGTGTTTATTTCAAGGGATTTGGAGTTACATGTAACTCCAAATCCCTTACCTTTTTAAAATCCGGTGTTTGTTTTGATGTCATGTGCTTTTGAAATCAGTCGATTTGAGGGATTTTTGGTTTCACGGTCGAAAATGACCGTAAAAACCAAATCCGGGAGTTAACCGAGTATATATCGTATGTATATATACATATATATATACTGATATCTATCACGATATACGTATATCACGTATATACATATACACATACATATACATACATATATACATAAATCTATACATATACACATATACATATATACACATATACATATACACATACACATACACATAAACATATATACACATACATATACACATACGTATATGTATACACATACATATACATATATATACACATACACATATACATATATACACATATATGTATGCACATACATATACATACATATATTTATATATACATACATGTATGTATATACATTCCCTAGATATACCTATATATAGTATGTTTACATATATAAATACACATATATATGTATATATAAATATATATGTATATATACACAAATATATACATATATATATATATATATATATATATTTATATATACATACATGTATGTATATACATTCCCTAGATATACCTATATATAGTATGTTTACATATGTAAATACACATATATATGTATATATAAATATATATGTATATATACACAAATATATATATATATATATATATATATATATATATATATATATATCTGTAGAGGCATATCACATACGACATCTGCGTGTTTTCCGATTCCAGATTTCACTAAATCCTTCCCGACAAAGCATACTGATCTTATAATACTGATGAATTCGAGTTACATTCAATGAAACACAAGATTTGGACTATGCACTGTATTTTGAAAGCCAAGTATTCGGAGTTACATTGTAGCTAGAAATCCATTGATGTTAAATTACATCCGACCGAAACGCTACTCATTTTAATAAATTTATAAACATATTGGTATTGATAAATTTTTTAATAAAACAAATTGGTTCAAGTCAAAGAGGTTTTGAATTATTTAAACATGTGATTTTGAGCTCTTATATTTGTGTTTATAAAAATCACTTATGGTAATGGATTTTTGCTTTTGTTTTTATATGACTTTCAGTGTCTCGTCCCAGACTTATTTAGAGTTTGTGGCTCCTAAAAAACTAATGGGTCATAGACTACTCAAAAAGGTCTTCTTCGTCCCAGACTTATTTAGAGTTTGTGGCTCCTAAAAAACTAATGGGTCATAGACTACTCAAAAAGGTCTTCTTCTTTATAGAGCTCTCAGCATCTGATCCCAAACTTATTTAGAATTTGTAGTTCTTACAGAACTAGTTGGTCAAAACTGAAAAAATCTTTAATAAAATTATTTATGTGTAAAATTTAAAATGAATTTAGTTTTTTTTATAATAATAATATTTCAAAATATGTAGCTACAAAGGTAATTTTGAGAAGATACAATTGAAATTCAGCTTGGAATTGATTTTTTTTTTTTGAAGCTGAAAATATTGGGGTTTTTAATAACTTCTATAGTTCTATGCGTTAAATTCAGTGTGTGTGTGTATATATATATTGGATTTAAAAAAGACTTATAAAGCAAATATACAATTTAAATAATAATTTATTTTTATTTTATCATAATTTATTTTCTTTTAACTAATCTTGGCACGTTGGGTGATTGCAAAATAGCAACTTGTATCTTGACTATTGCAGTAGAGAACATTTTGAAAATTTAATATAATATCTTGTCATTTTAATAAATTCAGTGGCCAATAAGAATAATGGACTTGAAACATACTTACAACTTACAAGGACAGTATTGTTAGTATTTCTACTTTTTTTTTTAAAAAAAAAGAAACATAAAAATAATAAAAAAACCTTGATAATGAAATTAATTAAACTATGTATATGAGATTAATTATATTGTATGCCATAATTATACTATAAATGCACTTTTATACATAGTTATATTATAGAAATTATGTCCTAAATATATGGTTTAAATTTATTAATCCAAATTCCACTAAGCTTTATATAGAGTTACATTGTGTTATATACATATAAGTAGATAATAATGTGAAAATCATCACAATTTAAACATCAAATTTAAACTACCAAGTCCTCAATGACCTCTTGATGTATTGGCAATAAATACCCTATTTAGAGTGTTCATATCCTATTGAAGAGATATGTTCAAATCTTAGCTTAAAGTAAAGGCTCAAACAGATTGAGAAAATTAACTTTATTTATGTGCATGTGTTTGACATGTGATTTATCCATATTTCATAAAATAAATAAAATAAATAAAGTAAACATCAAATCCAAGGTAAGCTAGAAGCTAATAATTAATTTCTAATAATAAAATTAATTTAACTCTATTCAATTTTATATATTAATATTATATAAATAATAAAAGGCTAAAACTAATAAAAGGAGCTTTTTAGAAGGCTTAAAATGGAAGTAAATTGCAAGTATGAATGCAAAAGCTAGTTAGTCCTTTTTAGTGGGGTGAGATTATTTAGTAGCATTCTTGGAGAGTGGGCACATCTTTGAAAGTTCAATTTTAGCTTTAGTTAACATCAAAGATTTGAATTCTATTTGGCAACATGTTTCAAGATGGTGACTTGTTGCCATCAAACAAATGGAGAATGATAAGGATCGATTCTCCAAAAACCATAGCACTCATGAGTTGAGAAATGTAATTTTTTTATATAAAAAATTGAATGAAAAAGTTATTATTCAAATAATAATAATAATAATAAATTATATTAATAATGAACAAATAATCTCAAGTTTGGATATTACAAAAAAACGCTTCCGAGTTTGAGTATTCACAAAAGGTCCCTTTTTTTTCTACCAGCATATTTTTTTGTCTTTCTGTCATAAAGGTAACTGACATTGACAGAAATACCTCTTAACTTTTTAAGTAGAAACACATAATATTAAACAAAAATATTAAATATTAAATAGAAAGGTAAAATATTAAATGAAAATGTATTATATATTGAGTGAAAACTTATGTGGTTAAATGAAAATACATAGTATTAAATCAAAAATTATACATTTCAAGTGGAAAATAAATGTTGCAAGATAGAGTAAATTGACGGAGTGAGTTGCATTAATTGAAAAGTAAGTTGTCAGAAAAATGAGGGATTGTCTAGTAAATTAAATGTTAGAGGGTCTATTTATGATATTTTGAAATTTTCAAAGACTTATAATTCATTTTTTCTAAATTATAAAAGAACAATAAAAAAATAAAAAAATACTAATAAACTAGTCTAAAATTCAAATTTTTTATGTATGTAAAAATCGGTGTTGAACATGTCTTCTTCATTGAAAATGGTTAGATTTAAGGATTTTAAAAAAATGATGGGTTAAAAAAAGGGAAAAAAACACAGTAGACATCAAGGGAAAAGGGGAGAATTTACATGAAGTGCTTTATGTGTATTTCATGTAGTGCCTAATTACATATTGACACATGTCCCATGTGTTGCCCCATTTGTCTTTTCTTTTTCTCCCGTTAACTCAAAATAACCCTCCGTTAGCCTTGAAGAAAAAAATATTATATTATATGATGAAGTTGATGTTTCTTCAAACCACTCCAACTCCATGGTGGCTTCACTGATGAGAGTGGAAGCTTTGAAGGTGAGTACAGAGCTTTCATGGTGGATGCTAGCACCACCATTGTAATTCACGGTGGATTTGTTCTTCACGCCGGTGCTTAGGAGTGCGCCGTCTTGGGCGGTGCGGCTGTATATGGTGGTGGTGGGAACGATGATGATGAAGATGAAGATGATAAAGGATATTGAATGGTGGATGCTAAGGAAGAAGTGCCTGCTTTTTAACTATGATTTGGATGCCATTGACGTACTCTATATTTAATGGGATTATTGCTGGGATTGGAGTTTATGTTGTTCTTCATTTGTTGGATTATTTGGAGAGTTTGGTGAAGTGGATGAGGAAGATGAAGAAGGTTATGGAGGATGCTCATGATCAAGTTTCTACTACATCTGCAAATATTGTCCCTTGTTCTTCTGCTTGAGTTTTGTTTGCAGTGGTCTTCATATATATAATGTTTTGTTGTTGCTAATTAGTGATAATGGAAGTTTATTTATATTTTTTTAATTATTTTTCCATTGCATTTGAATTCTTTTTTCTGTAATCTTGAACATCTAACAGTGTTGGTTAAACCAATGTTCCACTTTTTTGCCAATGGGTCCCACATCTATTCATGTTTTTCTCTTCAAAGTTAACGAGGGTTAGCTTAAGTTCACGGGAGGAAAAAAAAAGGCAAGTGAAGCTATTCATGGACATGTGTCAGTATATAATTGGGCACTACATGAAATGCACATGAAGAGTTCTCCCCAAAGGAAAAAGTCACAGTTGAAGAAAACGTATATGCATTGATTGTGTGGGTCTAGGAAAACCAAAACATTTAAAATTATAATAAATATCCCGTCGTTTTCGTTTCAACAATAAAATAATAATTACACATGAATTTTTAAAAAATGTTTTAAAAAAAATTGGAATGTTATTTTTCCCATTTATATCCATTTGAAATGTCTAGATATGGAGGTGTTTGGACCAAAAACTAAATAAAAGGATTTTGTTTTTGTGCACAAAGGAAGTGATGAACTTGAAGTTGAATGTAGGAATTTCCTAAAACATAAGTTTTTGTATGCAATTTTTTTTTGTCCATCCATATTTTGTTTGTTTAATTCTTTTAATTATAGTTTAGCAGATTTAAAATTAAAAATGACTCAATTTCAAAAATTTATTAACTTCCTATTTTTATTTTTCATTTACTTGTAAGTCCGTATGTGCTAAATTAACCACCAATACTAGGCATTATTTTTTTTAAAAAAATTCAAATTAATTTTCCTAATAGGCCATTATTTGACTTAAAATGGGATTAAAATGCTTTTGTTTGAAACTATAATTGCTATGAATAATTCTTTATTTTTACAATAATAAAAAATAAAGGGTTCACAAAATGTTTGTCAAGAATGGGATTCAAATTTATATTTTTTAAATAAAATATTTCGATTGAAAAGAAAGATAAAGTAATTATATGTTTACTATATCCATGTATGGTATATTATCACTAAAATCACTTCAAATATATCATAATGAATATTCTGAAATCGTAAGTATCTCCATGCCATGTGTGGTATATTATCAATTTAATTTTCTAAATATCTGAAAAATTTAAAATGTTTGGAGACAATTGTAGGTAAAAAAAAAAAGAAAAATATGAGAATTAAGTCACCAATTATAAAATAATGTTGTGAAAAAGATTAAGAGGTATTTGTTTTTTTATAATTTTGGAGTTATAAAGAACTTGTAAATTTTTGAATAAGCGACAATTTATAATATTTTCAGGAAGAATTTAGATATTTGGGAAACAAATTAATACATAATTATTGGATCTCTTTTAGTGAATTTAAAATTTTAAAATAACTGTATTAAAAAATTTATTTTTTATATTTATAAAGGTAAAAATATTGATAAATCTATTATTATGTTTTAAACCTAGGTAACTCATAAGGGGTAAAATTGGAATATAAATGTGTCGTGCCCAATAGTTATAGAAATACAAGTAAAAGAGACTAAATGATGAAAATATTATAGGATCATAATGTGACAAAAAAAGGGTATTTGTAATTATTATCATTTCTAATTTTATTGGGGGATAACTTGTAAAAGTTTGCCTGTTTTAATATAATATTTTAGTTATTTTAAATATATATTGTACAACTGTTTATAAATTGACTTTAAACTTTAGGAAGGCTTCATTTCAATTGTAGCCACAAATGTTTGTGACTTATATCATCGCTATTCTAAATATTTTTAACCGGATGACCATATATCTTTTTCCGGGAGCATATGTGCCCATAATGGTCAGTTTAGAAGCTAATTTAGCCGACTTCGTTGGCATGGAGGCCACCGTGTATTATAAAATCCATAACTAAAATGACATGGCAGTCCAACTCATAAAGGTTTTTAGGGCTATTCCAAGTCAGCGCAAAGTCATCGGCTGAGTCATCAATGATATCTCTTGTCCTAAGCATCCTTGTCCAAATCCCTTACCTTGCCCAAAACCCCCATTTCCCCTCCCAAGCCGGCCACTGCCACTATCACTGAGCTTGCACCACCGCCCCGCATCCCGTCATCACTTCCTGTCCATCGATCTCCACCATCTTCTAAAACTCTCCAGCATTGTTACAAGTAAGGAAAACCCCACTAAAAATTATTACATTAACGTGCACTGATTTCTTTGAGGAATTATTTATTTTCTCGTGTAATATATATTACTTTCTTGTAGGTAGCATAATCTTCCCAGCATTCTTTCTCTTGTAGGTAATATATATTGTGGCCTTCGATTTAAGCTATTACATATTAAGTGAGTGAATGATTTTTTTATTTTCAGTGGCATTCTATTTTAATGTGATTTAAGTTATGACATTATTGTGAGAAATTAGTTTGTTGTTGCCTTCTATAGTTTCAAACATAATGGTTAGTGAAATCTATTACATTTGTTGTTGGAAATCTGATAGCAAAGCATTAGCATTGAGTCTTGAAAATGGTTCCATTTCAGAAGATCATGTTGAAGTTGGTGTATCTTCTAATCTTATTGAAATTTTTTGGTTTTTCTTATGGAATTTAAATGGAACTTTAATAATTTACTTTTGATTCCTCCTTTGTGTACTATTCTACAAATTTTTTAGGATGTTTTAGAAATTTACTTACTTACTCATAATAATTTCTCAGTGGGGGTTTTATGAATGTTTGGATTCTATTTTATTAATGGTTCTATTTCCGGTTGTTTCTGGTTGTTTACTTACTCATTGAAATTTACTTGCTCATAATAATTTCTCAATGGTTAAATTTCTGGTTGTTTCATATTGAGTGGCATTCTATTTTATTTTTAGTAATGTCCTGATTTGTATTTTAGTTTCAATTTTTTGTGGATGTTTTAGAAATTTAAAATGACTGTTCATAGAATTATGAATGTGAGCTATTGATAAATATATTGATGAATTTCTGCAAGGTATTGAATGACTTCAAGAACTTTATGAATATTATTTATTGATTGTTAGTTCTTTTCTTGTTGTTTGGTTTTCTATTTTAGTTTGCTTGTTGATTCATATCAAGTGGTATTCTATTTTAGTTTTAGTAATATTCTGATTTGTATTTTAGTTTCAAAATTTTCTGGATGTTTTAAGATATATATTTAGATTGATAGTTTATAGAATTATGAATGTGAACTCATTTAGCAGATAGGAAGATATTGATGGACCTCTGATTTGTGGAGGAGGAGTTCATTGATCCCTGATTATGAACTCTCCTCTGGTGATGAGGATTATTAGCAAGTCATGGATGAATAAAGAGGTAAAAACACTACACCATAATGGGTCTTTAGCGGCGTTTCTTTTAACATTTAGCAACGTTTTTAAACGCCGCTAATTACCATAACGGCGATTTCACAAAATGCCGGGCAAAACGCCTCCAAAGATAGTGTCGGCAATGTCCCAGCAATTAGCGGCGTTTTATACCTTATAAAATAATTAATTTACCAATTATATTAGCGGCATTTATTTATAAACGCCGCTAAATTAGTGGCGTTTTTAAAAAATAATTTAAAAAATTAATGTAAATTTTTTTAACCTGATTTTTTTTAAAAAAAGAAAAACAACTACTCTAATTATTATTATTATTATTTCTTTTTTTAGATTTTTTGTTCTTTATATTTTTAAATTTTTATCTTTTCTCTTTTTAAATTATTATTATTATTACTATTATTATTGTTATTATTATTATTATTATTATTATTATTATTATTATTATTATTATTTTCTCTTTTTCCTCTTTTCTTCTTCTTCACATCTTGTTTCTTCCTCCTCTAGTTTTCTTCTTCATCATCATCATCATCATCATCATCATCATCTTCTTCTTCTTTTTTTTCTTCTTCTTCTTCTTCTTATCGCGTCGTCATCATCGTCATCACATTCTTCATCTTCATCTTCATCTTTTTCATCATAACTTGGTATCATTTTCACACTTTTTTCAATATCAAAGGGTATTTATAGAAAATAAAAACTGATGGTATTTAGCGGCGTTTTTCTTAAAAAGCGCCGCTAAATAAAAATTTTAAAATTAATGGCGCCAAATTCAAATTTTCTCAAAAAGGACGGCACAAATTTTGAATTTTCAAAAAAAATAAATTTTGGCGGCGTTTTTATGCATAAACGCCGCTAAAGTTTAATTTTGTAATTTTTAAATTAAAAAAATTAGATTTTCACGGCTTTTTTTTGGGACAAACGCCAAGGAATTTTTAATTTTATAAATTTTCAAATAAAATTTTTTTTACCATCTCGCGACGTTTTTGAAAAAAACGGCGCTAAATCTAAATTTTTGTGGCTTTTAAAATTTAATTATATCATAACTTTAGCGGCGTTTTTAGTCATAAATGCCGCTAAAGTACAGTACTTTTATGGCGTTTTAAAAAAATGGCGCTAAATATAAATTTTATTAGTTTCAAATTTTATCATATCTAGAATTTAGCGGCTTGTTTTCTAAAAACGCCACTAATTACATTCACTTTAGTGGCGTTTATTATAAAAACGCCGCTAAACATAAATTTTGTGTTTTGAAATTTAATTAGTATTATGACTTTAGTGGCGTTTTAGTAAAAAACGCCGCTAAATATAAACTTTATGACTTTTAAATTTAATAACATCTAGAATTTAGCGGCGTTTTTTTACAGAAACGCCACTAAATTACGGTACTTTAGTGGCACTTGCAGGAAAATACGGGTAAATTATTTTTTTCAGTGGCGTTTATGGAAAAACGCTGCTAAAGTCATAAATATAGTGGCGTTTGGAAAAAACGCCGCAAAATAAATGCCGCTAAAGACCCATTATGGTGTAGTGAAATAAAAGAGGCATACAATGGGATACACCATCTTTTCCTCAAGATGTGACACAAGGATTTGTTGGAGAAGAAAGTGATTCACAGAATGAAAGTTATGAGGAGTTGTTTTAAAAACCAAATTCAAATGGTTATGATAAAACTAGGGTTTTGGAGTTTAATGAAGAAAGGGAACTGTATAAGCCAAGATTAAAGATTGGGATGCTGTTTAGGGATTTTGAGCAGCTTAAGAAGGCATGTAGAAACTGGGGAATTCATAATAGATTTGAGCTATGGTTCACATAAAATGACAAGAAGAGACCGATTTGTACATGCCACAATAAACAATGCTCCTTTAGGATTTATGCAGCTCACATGAGAAAAAAAATCCCATCAGTGCAAATTAAGAGTGCCAATTTTGATCACACATATGGGAAGGTTTTCACTAATTTTCATGTTACTTCAATGTGGCTTACTATTAAATATCTTGACAAATTCAGTTCTAATCCAAACTGAAGCTACAATGGGATAATTAAACAAGTTAAGGATGACCATGGTTTCACAATCTTTGGTATGAAAACTTAGAGAACCAAAAATTTGGCAATGAGGTGGGTTAATGTAGATGAAGATGGGCAGTATACAAAGCTTACCATGTATGTAGCTGAGCTTAGGCAGAGGAATCCAGGGACCACAGTGATTTTGTGGAGAGATAAAGGTGTTTTTAAAAGGTTTTATGTCTGTATGAAGCCCTTTAAAAATGCATTCTTGTCAAGTTATAGGGCATTTATAGGCTTTGATGGTTGTTTTTTGAAAGGTCTCTATGATGGGCAAGTGCTATCATCAGTAGGGATTGACCCGAATGACTGTATTTTTCCCATTGCATATGCAATGATTTTAACTGAAAATAGAGAAACTTGGATCTGGTTTATGGAGACTTTGAGGGATGATTTGGAGAATTTGGAATAACAAATATATCACCATAATGAGTGATCGGCAAAAGGATAGTTTATATGCTTAAAATAAATTCTATTAATGCTAACTATCAATTAATTTTTGGCTTGTACTTGTAGGGATTAAAAAGGGTTGGTTAAGAAGTATTTCCAAATGCAGAACACAAAAATTGTGTTAGACACATCTACACACATTTCAAAGAGAAATTCAAAGGTAAAGCCTTATGGAATGCTGCAAGGTCAACATATATACAAAGATTTAACTATTGGCTTGGAGTACTAGAGAAAGAGAACTCAGATGCCAGAAAATGGCTTGACCATGAAGACAGACCCTATGCAAAGCTGGACCAGGGCATTGTTCACAAACTCAAGCAAGTGTGACATCCTCTTGAATAACATTTGTGAGTGTTTTAATAGGTATATACTTGATTCAAGGGATAAGAGAATCATCACAATGCTTGAGATGATCAAGGTAAAGTTGTTGAGGAGAGTGAAAAAGAAGAAATGACATATGCTGAAGTATAAGGGAAATATATGCCCAAAAATCCAAAAGAAACTTGATAAGATGAAGAAAGAGGAACAATACTACACACCAAAATTTTCAGGTGGGCCCAAAGTTTAGATCATAGGTGCTAGAGGGGAATCCTATATTGTTGATATGGTTGAGAGAACTTACACATGTTGAAGATGGGAATTGACAGGGTTACCTTGCCCTCATGGAATTAGTGCCATACATGGGAATAATGAGCAGCTAGAGGAATTTGTACATGCTTGCTATTTGGTGTCAACTTACTTGCAAGTCTATGATTGCTACATAAACTCCACCAATAATGAAGAGTGTTAGAGCTGAAGCTCTATAATTGGCATCATTTGACACATGTTGTGAATGGCATGGCAAAAGTGATGGTGTGGCAAAGTGTGGTGACATGGCAAGATGACTTAGTGTGGAGACATAAAGAAGATTTGTTCTATATTTGGAGGAGCTATATAAGGCAAGTGGGTTGCAACTTCATGAGCAAGCAAGCAAGATCCTAATTTAGTCAAAGTCTATTTGAAGACACTTGTATATTTGGCAAGTGAATCAATCAAGCAATCACTTGGAGGAAAGATCTCATCAAGACCATATTTAGATACAATCATAGATTTGTTCAGACTTGGAGCAACCTAAATATGGGTGGAGCTATTTAAAGCACAAGCTATCTTTGGTAAGAACATATATTTGGAGAAGATTGTTGGTCCAAGCTTAAATGAATGACGATCATGCTTGGAAGATATTGAAGAGCTAAACTTGGATGAAAGAAGATCAAGCTTAGTAAGAAGAATCATGAAGACCAAACTTGGATGAATAAAGATCAAGTTTGAAGATTGTGAAGACTGAACTTGGATGAATGGAGATCTAGTTTGGAAAGAAGATTTTGATCTTTGAAAACATCTTTGGTGAGATGGAAACACGTCTTGGTGAGTGCAACCTCAGGAGAGAGACTTACTAATAAGATGTGAGGAGGCAAGCTAGTTGTTGTCAGTAAGTGCTCTGGAGGAGTTGACTGTATCTAGTTGGATTGGCACAGCTAGGAGGACTTGGGGCATCGTAAGGTCACATTGCAGTGGAAACTAGAACTCAGTCAGGATAAGTAGGTGGCCTGCGTTACAAGCTCGGCTATAACAGGAGTTGTAACGTCTAACTTTGGAAGTTGTTTATAAGTTAGAAAGTCACGGAGATTCTAAAAGAGGGAGACACTATATTTGGGACTTAAAGACATTTATAAGAAACCCTACTCTAAGATTTAGGATGTTCCACCAGAGAAAGTCCCATTGGGTAAGGGTGAGTGAGAGTGGGCATTGGGTAATCTAGAGAATGTTATTCTTTATCTTTGTTAGGATGAGTGTGAGAGTTGTACTTATTATTTTTCATCTCTTTTAGTGGATTATTTATCTCCTGGCTCGGCACCCCAGATGTAAGCAAAGTTGTGCTGAACTGGGTAACCAATTTTTATATCTCCTTTCTCTTATTTGTTTGATTTTACATTGAGTGTGTGTGTGCGCGGTTACATTAAATGAGTGCTTGAGTGAAAATCACCACACTAGTTCCCCTCCGAAACTAACAAAGTTTTTTGGCTAGAAGTAAATGATATATAAACAGTGATCCCACCTCTAATTGGGAGAAGACAAAGGGGAAGGAAAGCAAAAAAAAGAAGGAAAGAGCTTAAAGAGATTGAAAATGCCTTGAAGGCATCAAAATTCAATTCCACAACTTCTAGGAAAGGCAAACAGAAATTAAGTAGAAAAGGGTTAAGCACAATTAGATGTATAATATGTCATGCAGAAGACCACAACAAAGGCATCATTAGAAAGTAAGTCTTTTGGTATTAATTTATTTAAGTTACAATGCATAATTTCAATTTGAATTTTTTTTTTGTTAATTATGTTTGATGCAAGTGGTAGTCAGTAATGCTTGATGAATTTGAGTTAAATGAAGTTGAATTATTTCAAATCTCATCAGTTATTTTTTGTTCTTTTTTTGTGATGGTAGGGGAATGGGAATATCTACAAGTGTTGGCCAAAAAAGACAAAAACTTAATTTTGTAATGGTTTATATATATATATATATATATATTTTAAAATTTGGATGAATTGTAACTCAGTAATAATTTACTGCAATTTTGTTTTCTTCACACAGGAGAATAAGCAATCAGTCTCTTGCTCTAGAAAATATGTCAATTGAAAGTATTGCAGCTGCCAATGAACCAACTCAGCATCATGAATTGATAGGTACCCAACAATCTCAGGCAAGGAAACCTAGTGACATTACCAGCTAGGGGCCAAAACTCAATGTTAGCATAAGCAGGTTTAGCAATGTTAGTGCAACTAACTTGGGCAATGTGACATACTGTATAAGGGAACCTCAATCTCCACCTGCAAATAGGCTTCTTCATCTGACAGAGGTGTTAAGAAAATGGAATGTTTTGATGGCAAAGTCATTTAAAATTTTTGTTATAAACTTTGTTATCAACTTTAATGTCCACATGGAATTGTTAGTACTGTTGAGTAACTTTGTTGTAGGCATTGATAATTTTGTTTATGGTTTGTTTATTTAGTTGGATTTTAAATGTCAATTGTGTATTGGTTTATGTGTTGATTTGCAATTGGATGCTAATTAAATGTCAGTTGTGTACTTTATTTCCAAATTTCTGCAACCCATATAATTCTGCAAATCCTATGGTTCAGTTTGTTTATGGTTCAATTTATTTCAGCTTCTACAAATTTGTTTCATGTCATAAGTCTGGAACTCATAATAGCTACATGTGCAGACTTTTTTTTAATTTTTTTTCTGCAACACATAATTTTGCAAATCTTATGGTTCAGTTTGTTTATGGTTCAATTTGTTTCAACTTACCTAAATCTTTTTCAAGTCATAAGTCTGGAACTCATAATAATTACTTGTGTAGTCTTTTTTTTTTCAAATTTCTACAACACATAATTATGCAAATTTTATGGGTTAGTTTGTTTATGGTTCAATTTGATTTTAGCTTACTCAAATTTGGTTTAGGTCATAAGTTTGCAACTCATAATAGCTGCTTACGCAGAATTTTTTTTTTTCAAAATTTTACAACACATAATACTGTAAATCTTGTTGTTCAATTTGTTTCAGGTCATACAAATTGTTTAAGGTTATAAATCTATAGCCCATATTACCTACTTGTGTAGATTTTTTTAAAATTTTTGCAACCCATATGAATCTGCAGATTTTCTAGTTTAATTTGTTTCAGGACAATCCCACCTCCACTCTTATAGGTAACATGAACTGAGTCCTTCATTCATACATAAAGATAACATACGAAAATTTCAGTATTATCTTCATTCAAATGAATTAAGTTACAGACTCACAAGCCACAATTATATCATGGCATTCATACACTGAAAAATTCAAGTTACAGTAATTTCCTTAGTAAATCATACAAATAAAAATACAAACTAATTTTTTCCCAACTCCATTACAAACATACATTCGCTATACATTCACCACCTACAAATTAAGATCTAAACTCTGAGAGCATCTCTAGCATCCACTATACAAGAAGTGATTCCTAATGAATCATCCAAGAAGAGAACGACAACCACTAGAGGAAATGGAAACCCTACCTCTGGGACCATCTCTAGCATTTCACTCATGATTACCTTTGGGAGGCTAGCAGCTTGAGGGGGCTATATTTGGAAGGCCGTCGTTGGGATTCAGGGAAGGAGAGGAGACCATTCTGGCCTAAGGAGGAACCTTCGGTAAGTGGCTGGAGTGATGCCCTATTCTAGGGTTTCAGTGAGCTTTGACATAAGAGAAGGGTAGAGAAGGAATTGATGACTTTGTGCTGACTTGGATTAGCCCTAAAAACCTTCTAGTCACCAATTCATGTCATTTTGGTTATGGGTTTTATGATATATGGTGGCCTCCACATTAGAGAAGTCACTAGCATTAGCCTTCAAACAAGCCATTATAGCCACACGTGCTCCTAGAGAAAAGATACGTGGCTAGCCGTTACAAAAAAAAAGGTTTGTGATCACAGTGATATAAGTCATAAACAATTGTGGTCACGAGTGAAATGAAGACCTTTTGGAAGGTATTTATAGAATTTTATGTTGTCTTTACACTTGTACTATCACCAAACTTAGTGCTCACAAATTATTTTGAACAAAGATTATTACTTAATTTGGTACTTTTTGGAATATTATTTTAAACAAAAATAGTTATGAAATTGGAATTGTTTTAAATTAATCACCTTCTGAATAATTATTTTAAAAAAAATAACCCTGTGGATTATCTAGTTTTGGGTTTGATAAATAGATAAACCTTTGGAAAATGATAAATATATATACACACACATAAGTGTGTTTGGGATGTAGAGAATGAAGAGAAGAGGAGAGGAGAATGCAAAATGATGAAAAGGAGAAGATTTAATTACAATTTTTATTAGTGTGTTCTTTTTATTTGCTTGAATCCTAATTTATACACACATAGAAGTGTGTTTGGAATGTAGAGAATGAAGAGAATAGGAGAATGGAAAAATGATGAAAAGGAGAAGATTTAATTATAATTTTTATTAGTGTGTTCTTTTTATTTGCTTGAATCCTAAAATACGCTTGGAGATTATCAAAACATAAGAATGTTTTGTAATTTAAATAATTTTTTTAAATGAACTATATATAATTAAAACAGTGTGACCATAGTTTAGTTGTGAATGCAGTGTTCCAGATACACATAAGCCATCAAAGCTTGGTTCACTGTTACTTAAGTGGTTTTAATTTGAAATTTTTGTGTATATAAAAATACTCATTAGTAAATGTTTATCTTTTTATATTTTGTGACGACTAGATGTGAGTCAATGGCTATTAGAAAACTAACATTTAAAAAACTAAAAATAAATAAATAAATTCGCAAGGTAATATTGTATGGCTTTGATGAGTGTACATTTATTCATTATTTAATATTATTGTGTACACTCATTAGGTATGTATTAGCGTATTATTATAGAATTTGATGTTAAACATGATGAATATTGTATCTTTAGGCTTCGAGCATTATTGAAGGACAAGAGAAAGCCAAAAGCAGTGTTCTATAGCCAAAACAAGGAAGATGGAGCTCTCTCTACATCAATCATTGAAGAACATACCCACTTAAGGGCACCTTACGGTGGTAAGCCTCATCAAGAGAACTTTGCGGGCATGCTTATGTTTGTAAGGAGGAGCATAAAGACAAACAGAAGGACTTACGGGAAGGGCTTATGCCAGTAAGTCCTACCATAAAGGCTACTAGAGGAGTTTACTAGGAGCAACATACGCCCTTAAGGATGGTCGCTAGGACTATCCAGAGAAGTTTACGGCCGTAAGCTTGACCGTAACACCAGACATATATAAAACCTTATGGACGGGACTTACGACCATAAGTGATCCCATAAGGCTCGCGACCCATCTTCTCTAGCCTCTACGACTGCCCGTAATTAAGTGGCTAGGTATAAATATTCTTGAATAGGGGTTTGAAGTGTATCTTGTGTTTTTTTTAAATATTATTTTGACTGCGAGGCTTTTGGTAAGAAAACGAGGTGATTCTCAAGGGCTTTAGAAGCGATTTAAGAATGAGGAACACCCCACCTACCTTGAGGATAGAGATTGGAGTTGTCAATGAGTGTCATAGCAGCATCTTTGGTAGGTTTTTGGGAAGATTCGAACGGCAATCTCAATGGCGCAATTGAGAAGGGGGTTTCTATGTTTTCATTCATTCTCATTGTATCCATATTGTTGTTTTTCATTAATGGAGAACTAATTTTGTAGATGCTTGGGTGTAGATGAACTTTAGGGTTTGACCTATTTGACATTAGTTGTGGATCTTTATGCTTTAATTTTTTTCTAATTGCAATCTATATTATTTGAATTCAATCTCGTGTTATCATTGTCGTTAAATTTTTTTCTAATTTGCGAAAGCCCTAGTTTCATGTATGATTTACTTGTATGACGAGTAGAAAGACTCACGTAGCATAAGCATGTCGCAATTGGAGGGAATTATGAGTAAGCCTAAAAATATTGTACTTTGAAGTGGAGAATTCTACTCCTACAATCCTCCCGAGTGAATTAGCAAGTAATTCTATGCTCTTTGCAATCATAGGGAATAGATTTTAAGAGAAATTGCATTTTTATTCTGTATGAGATTAGGGTTAATCGCTTTGTGAGAAGGGTTGTCTACTTATTGAATTCTTGTTAATCCACATTAAGATTTCATAGAGTGCAATGCAATCATGGGGTGTCTATATTAGTACTGTTCTAGATTAGTTACTACTTGCCCTTGCAAGAAGGTTGTAATATATTTTAGGATTTCTATCCATTCAAATAAGATTACTAGCT
This sequence comes from Dioscorea cayenensis subsp. rotundata, assembly GCF_009730915.1. Taxonomy (NCBI): domain Eukaryota; kingdom Viridiplantae; phylum Streptophyta; class Magnoliopsida; order Dioscoreales; family Dioscoreaceae; genus Dioscorea; species Dioscorea cayenensis. Next base: position 31,450 of record NW_024088418.1, read on the forward strand.
ATCAATTTTTGTCTTGGATTTGCAGAAATCCTAGAGGGATTCTATGCATGAGCATTCCGTTTCTCCTTGTTTACTCGACTAATTTTATTTTCGTATTCTTAATTTTTGTTTTCATTCTTTTGTTCATACTTACATCACAATGTTTGGTAGGCTAGTTTTCAGAGTTAGAATTAGTATTAGTACTCTTTATTTTTTTCTTGTAGATCGATACCCTGCTTGTGATACTTTATTACTTAGCGCGTATGCTTGCGGCCTATTAGAATTTCTCTTCCATTTTTAAATTAATCACTTAGGTTAGCATGGGAATCAGTTTTCCCTGTATTACTTTGTTTGGTAAATAACAAAGGTATAAATAGTGATATTACAGAGGAATAAAATTCTCTCTCCAATGGAGTAATCTCATCCTGTAAAATTAGGGGAATGTCATTTCCGGGTTTGTAATTTATAATTTTGCCCTTTTTATGGTTTTATCAATGAGTTTTCAAATTAAAAATAGATGAAACGAACAACTTTAACCATAATAATTGAGTTGTATTATATTATTTGAACATTCAATTATCATAATTAAAATGAATTTTTTTTATAAAGTGGATAAACAGAAAGAAGGGGGTTAAAATGAATATTTACATTGAAATTATTTTATGAAAATATGAAAATTTGTCCAATTTTAGTTAGATATTTGCTTATTTTACATAAAAAAATAAATAAAGGCTTTACCGAAAACATAATAATTAAAGTGCATTTTTTAATTTTTATATTTAATAATGTTAATAAAAACTTATAATAGTTAAAGTGATTTATTTAATTAAAATATTTAATTATAATCATTTAATATTTAATAATATTAATAAAAACTTATAATAGTTAAAGTGATTTATTTAATTAAAATATTTAATTATAATCATTATTTAAATTATTTTATAATCTGGTAAATTTAGTTAATATTATAATAATCCATTATTTTTTAAAATCATTAACTTATAGTAAGAGATATAATAGTAATTTCATCATATTTCTCTACCACTTTTTCTATTCACTGCTCATATTCGTTCCAAGAAAAAACCTGGTTTATTATTAGGGTCATTCCACCCATGTCATTCTCCACATTCCTGTAAACCAAACTCAATTTGATTATAATTTATAAAAATATTAGTTCATAATTACATTTGTTTCTTTTCAAAATATATTAATTGATAATGAATTACTAAAATATCTAAAGTAACAAATTAGATTCTCATAATAATTCATTATAGCTATTTATTTATAAACTAAAAACCCAAATATTTGTTCATGATTAATTAACAACAATTTGTTGTCAAACCACATAGAAGTTATTAGTCAAAATTACTTAATTCTAGGGAAATGATTGATTTAATTTTTTTATATAAAATATTTTTACAATATATATCATTGGATATTAGAAATAAAATACTTTTATTTTTACAAGAGAAACATGATTTTTCATTAAAATTATATATATATATATATATATATATATATATATATATATATATATATATATATATATATATATATATATATATATATATATATATGGAATAATTGATGATATCCATTGTAAAAAGATTTATATAAGCAAAGGGGTAAAAATGTTATTTTAAATCCAACTTAAAATGTTAAGGGGGTGGCTGCAACTGTAAAAATTTTTATTAAGTTTCATTGAGCTCAGATGTATTAAAAGTAATCAAGTTTTTTTTTATTTTAATTAAGGATAACTTTGTTTTTTTTTTGGATGTGGTATAATTTAGCAAAATTATCATGATTTTTTTAAATTTAAAAAAATGTGTGAAGTTATATGGTACTTAATTTCATGTTTTACTATAGTCTTATCCTATTTGCATAATAAATAGATACTAAAAAAAATTGTATTGTGTTGTATTTTAAATTTTCGATTATCAAAATAAATTTAATAAAAAAGAAAAGAAAATAAGAAATAAAGTCATAGTCAAAGAAAATGTACATGCATTAATTGTGATGGGTCTAGGAAACCAAGACAATTAAAATCATTATAAATATCCTTTCGTTTTCCTTTCAGCAATCGAATTATAATTATACATGTTTTTTTTTCTAATTTGTTTTTCCAAAATTGGAGTGGTATTTTCTGCCATTTACATCCATTTGAAATGTCTACTTGGAGTTGGTCTTTCATCTCTTGTGTTTGCTTCTTTCTATGTCTTATCAATCTTTTGCAATTTTCCTAGTATTTGGGGCCAAATAAATAATATAATTTTATTTTAATAATTTTTTAATTATGTCATTATTAATACTATTCTTTTACTCCTTTAATGGCAAATTTAAGTTGTTTTTTTATTTTTTTTGTTTTATAGTTTTTTTTTTTAAAAAAACAAGGTTTTTGTTATTCACAGAGCAAGTGAAGAACTTGAAATTGAATGTAGGGAGTTTCCAAAACATGAGTTTGGTCTGCAAATTTTTCCCATCAATATTTTATTTGTTTAATTCTTTTGGTTATAATTAGCTGATTTAAAATTGAAAATAACCCAATTTTATAAATTCATTAACTTCCAATTTTTATTGATTATTTATTTGTAAGTCCATACATATATTAAATTAGTCACTAATAGTGGACTTTTTGTTACTAAAAGTCAATTATTCGCATTAAATAGGGATTTTAATGCTTTGATTTGAAACTATAGTTGCTACAAATAATCCTTTATTTTTACAATAATAAAAAAAGGCAAAGGGATAACATGTTTGTCAAGAATGGGATTCGAACTTTTTATATTTTTTAAGAAAACATATTTAGAGAAAATAAATAAATATAATATTCATATGTTTTTATTATAGGTAAAGTACATGAGAGTTAAGTCATGAATTCTAAAATCATGGCATGGAAAAAATATTTGTTATTATTATAATTTTAGAGTTATGATAAAGGAGTTCGTAAAATTTTATCCAAATTCTTCATGAAAATATAACACATGATCACTTATTAAAAAGTTAGAAGGATTTATATTAAAAAATATTTTAGCTATTATTTATAAAGGTAAAAAAATTTATAAATCTAATATTATGTTGTAAACCTAGATAACTCATAAGGGGGCAAAATTGGAATGTAAGCGTGCCATGCCCAATAATTACAGGGTCAAATAAAAGATATTAAACGATGAAAATATTTTTTTTTTCCTAATTTAGCGTTTTTTTCTATTGTCCAAATAGCCTAGGCCATCACATGATTCACATCAATATCCAATCAACACCCATGTGCTGATTGAGAAATTTTAAAAAGAAAATTATTGGTTTTTTACATTTTTAACATCTTCATCTTTTTATAATTATTTTAATAACTTATTTGTGGCTTTTTTAACTTAATTTTTTAAAAAATTGTTATTAAAATAAAAAAAATATTATTTAAAATTAGAATTATTATTATTAACCTGAAAATTATTAAAAACAAGAATTATATTAAATTATTCTATTAATATTAATATTATTATTATTATTAATAGTGATAATTATTGCAGTAAGAATTATTTAAAATTATTTTTATTACTATTAGTAAAATATTATTATTATAGTGGGAATTATTTTGAATTATTTTATTGGCAATTTCATTACTATTTATTTTAAAAAAATACTATTTTCCCACTTGGTTGGGTGCACTCGGCCGCTCGCGCTACGCTTTCCATCGCTCAAGACATGACGCGCACATCCCTGGTACGTCCGGGTGGATGCCGGTAAGCCACTTGGATCACGATCGGGTGCCAAGTGGCGCTCGCGGCGACCCATTCCCTAGCTACTTGGTTTTGTCGGGCTAGGTGAAACTTGACCCTAGAGGGTTTCATGTGATGCCAAGTGATGTGGTGAGCGCGATGGACCGAGATGCCGGTGTCGCCGCCACTCGATCACTCGAGTGCGCTCCAATCAAAGTCATGATCCGGACGTGATTTCACTAATAAAATAATGTAAAATAATTTCCACTAAAAATAATAATATTTTACTAATTATAATAAAAATAATTTTAAATAGTTCATACTTCAATAATTACCACTCTAATAATCAAAATATTAATAAAATAATTTAAAAATAATTTTAGTTAATAATAATAATTCTAATTTCAAATAATGTTTTCTATTTTAATAACAATTTTAAAAAATTGGGTTAAAAAAGCACAAATAAACTATTTAAATAATTATTAAAAAAAAATGAGGGGTTAAAAAGCAAAAAAATCAGTAACTTTTTTTTAAATACCCGGTCAACAACCCAACACCACATGGGTGTTGATTGGACATTAATGTAATGGCCCTAAGGCCATTTTGACAATAATAAAAAAGGAAGGCCAAATAAGAAAAAAAGAACCCTTCATTATTATTATTATTATTATTATTATTATTATTATGAATAAAGTGGATACACTATCGATTTATTAGAGAGGAAAGAAACTGTACAAACACAACATAAGCCAACAAACAACAGGACAAGAGGGACAAGCACTACCACAAACTGGACGAGAGGCGGGATGCTGCCACCAAGGATAACACACACCTCAAAACAACTGCAGAAGAAAAAGGAAGAAGGTGGAAATCAGCATGAGGATAAAATAGCTGAGAAGGCGAAGTCCACCATCTAGTATTCGAGGCATTCTCAAGCTAGCGAGGGGAGTTGATAAGTGCTTGAATGAATATTTATTGTTATTTTTATTGTTATTATTATTATTATTATTATTATTATTATTATTATTATTATTTTTATTCTTCTTCTTCATAGCACTTTGCATGTAATTATTAAATATATGATTGAATTGGTGCTTAATTCGCTTCTATTTCGTATTCAAGTTAGAATAAGGATGAAGAATTTGAAGAACTTGATAAAAGAATTATGATTAAATTCTATTTTCTGTGTTTACAATCATATCACTAATGCCTATAAGTAGAAAGTGAAAAGAAGAAAGTGCCAGCTATACAAATAGTCCAAAAGTGTAGTACAGCTGGATTTAGACATAAAAGCTAGATCTAGACGTAAGGCTAGACTAAAAACATAGTTAATTTCTAACATAGGACATATTGATCAAGAGGAACAAGTTTGAGGCGATTTGAGCTAATTTTGAAAGAAGAATAGAGTTTTTAAAGTGACTTACGGGCGAGCTTAAAGGGTGCTATTACAGTGCGTTTATGGTACTGTAGTAAATCACTATTTATGAGCACTGTTACGGGCTAGTTACGGCTGTAAGCTCTAACTCAAAAACCTTACGGGCAATTGTTATGACTTTAAGGTTACTGTAGTGGCTGTAAGAAACCCCCAATTCTTAAGTTATAAAAGCCAGAAAATTAGGGCATGTGGAGGAGCTTCTTCTCTACTCTTTAGCCCCCCTTTATCGGGTGATTTAAGGGGTTTATCCTTCGATATCTTACCAAAGAAGGAAGAAAACAAGAGGGAAAGGTTAGGAGAATGTTCAAAGCTTGAAGGGAGCTGTTCGTGGAGAGATCTCAGCGGTTATTCTGAGGAATCTTCCAAGAACTTCATCCATCCAAGGAGATTGCGAGCTTTATGGTTGTTTTGTTATTCTCTTTATGTATTTTAATTCCTTTGGATTGGATTGTTGTTCATGGAGAACTAATTTTCATGATGTTTGGGTATAGTTAAACTCTAGAGTTTATTTCTTTGACATTGATTATTGGATCTTTGATGCTTAAATTGTTTACTTAATTGCAATCTCATCCATTTGAGTCTAATTGTGTGATTGAATGCTTGGTTGCTAATAAGGTGAAAGCCCTAGCTATCATACCTTGTATTGCTAGGTGACGGGAATAAATTCCCACCGAGCATAGACTTGCCGCAATTCGAGAGGATAGCGGGCACACTTCTAGTTTGGGTGCTTCTGAGACTTTGTCTCCCGCAATCCTTTTGAGTGGGTTAGTGATAAACTCCGTGCTCCTTGCAATTATGTGGAGTGAATTTTAGGAGAAATCGCATTTCTACTCTGCATTCAAATTAGGGGTAATCTCTCTCTTTGAGGGAGATTATCTACTTAAGAGATTGTCATTATCTCACAGTGAGGTTTCATAGGGTGTTAATGCGATTGTGTGGATGTCTGTATGAGCTCTGTACCTATTCAGTTACTTTTTGCCTGAGAAATTAGGGTTTAGTATAATTCTAGAAACCTCTTAGTTTAAATCGGATTGCATACCTAGATAACCTTTTATCATGTACTTTATAACCCTAGACGGATACTATGCCTGGACATCGTCTCTTCTCTTGATTTCTCTTTGGGTTTATTTCTGTATTTCTTGTTTTTGCATTCTTTTATTCACACGCACCACTTCTTTAGTTAGCCTAATTTTTGTAATTAGGGTTATTACTAGTATTCACTTTCTTCCATGTGGACCAACACTCTGCTTTACGCATACTTTATTACGTGATCGGCACATACACTTGTGTCCCTACCAGGAGTGGATCACTCATGGATAGTAGGCGAGGTTATTGAACCGGTGTGGTCTTCTTGTTTAGTGCTCAGAAAATCAAGGGTGTGCCTAAGGTTCCGAATAAAGTCACTTAGGAAACAATGTGTCGGGTCCCTAGCTGCAGAGATCCAAGAAAGCAGCATATTAATAATTTAAGAAATAACTGAATGAGGTGAGTGTGCATGCATGTTAAAAATTCTATTGTTTCTTTCAAGCCATAAATTCCAAAAAAATAGCCCTTAAAAGGAGACCCCAAAAAGGTCGAAGTTGCGCTTAAGTGGAAGGAATCCAGGAAGTCCACACCTCATAAATGGAACAGGGATGTGAAAGCAACCCTAAATTGTGTTTGCAAAAAATGCCAAATGCGGTTAGAAAAATCGCATTTAAGCATAAGATGATCCACCTATTCTGAGCAACTGTGGTACAACACACATGTATATGTAGCACATTGGATATTACAATCTTTTTTTGCTAGGTTGGTAAGAGTTAGAATTTTGTTATCCTAAGTGAGCCAGCAAAAAAGGGATATTTTGCTAAGACATGCTACTTTCCGAAAGTGAGGATAGAGGGGCTACGGAATGCACAGTGTTTTGATATGAACCGCCAAATCGTGGTTGTAACAGTAACTGAATGAATCTTAATCGTCAAACCTTAATTCCACTAAACCTACAAGAACCTAAACTAAAAAAGAAACACAGGACAACCTACCCATTACTCTCTAGTTCTCTCTACAATGGGACACTGTTCCCACCGGTGGAAGATAGACTCATTAATGGGTTGGTAGGGTTGATTAGTGTTAGGTTGGTGTTTATAATGTTTTGTTGTTGGTCTAGTAGAAATAAGGTTGAATGGTTCAAATTTATTAGATTACTATGCTAAAAACGATTGAACGATTTAGATCAAAAACTATACAACCTACTTTTACTGTGTTTTTGTTCATATACACATTAATACTGTTCACTACATAGTGTATAATCATTGGACAAAAATTCAACAATTGATACCAACATTCATAGTTTTTAAATTAACTTTAAAATTTTAGAGGGCATTTTTAGAATTTTATACTGTCTCACACTTGTACTATCCACCAATCTTAGAGCTCACAAAGTTATTTTGGACAAAGAAAATTACTTAATTTTGAACTTTTGAAATATTATTTTAAACAAAAATAATTATTCAAATTGGAATTATTTTAAATCACCTCTTGTGAATTATCTAGTTATGGGTTTGATAAATAGATTAACCTTTGGAAAATAGCTCAAGAGTGTCATCTTAGGATCTTCAACTTTGACTATGATAATATATCATCTAATTGTTATAAAGAAAAGTGAGGTTTAATTAGTTCTTGGTTTAGATAATTCATTGTGTTATGTGTGTGTGAAAATTGATTGAATGAATTAAAAAATAAAAATAAAAACAAAAATCTTTCTAATCTTAGTCAACTAAGATTAATTATTAGTACATTTTGATAAACACTGAATACTAGAAAATACACATAATGAGTTAATTAAAGCTACTAATCTTTGAACAATGATTCCTAGAAAAATTCTTTTATCTAATTTTTATATAAAAACATATTTTATACTTATTTCTACATATATTTAGAGCTAGTTAGCTTAAGCAATCAAATTCTATTAATCTTTTGAGTAATCTCTCTTATGGATAAGGAAGTTTTTATAAAATAATAAGCATTTTAAAAACAAAACATGGCATTATATTAAAAGAATCAAGCCTTACCCTCCAAACCTTTTTAAAGATTATTATACTTGGAACTAGAACCATATGGTTGAATTTAAAAATAAAAAAATTAAAAAAATAAATAAATTACCATTAAAACAAGGACAATGCTAGTTGTCATGGATAACACCAAAGTTGGAATGCAATGGAGGAACAACTTAAGATTATGTATTTATTCATTAGTGGCAAAATATAAATTCTAGTCAATTAAGGGACATGAACTTCTATTATTTAAATTTATGATCCTAATTGAATTTGAAAACTTTGTTGTGTTCAAGCTTTGATTGGAATTTAAATGTATGAAATATATAATGTAAGTAGTGAGACATATAGCTATTCATCCAATGGGGTATGTGGATTTACGATGGGGAAAAATTAGCTTTTGACTTTTTTAAAGAATATTTGATGTTGTAGGTATACTAAAAATGTGTATATATATATATATATGTCTAGTAAAATTAGATTTTCAAAGTGATCAAATCTCCCTCTACTTTCTAAACAATATTATATAATTATAAAATATATATGCAAGTTAATTAATTTATATATTTGTGATTGGAGTGGCTGGGAGTTTAATTATATGATAGACTGGTTGTAAAGGAAGCCATTGATAATGTTGATCTATTAATGTTTTCTCCCTTCAATGCACGTCGTTCTTCAGCTTTTTTTATAAATATTATACATTTTATTTTTAATTACTTAAATAAGTTAAATTTAAAATATTTACATTATTAGGCAAAACGGTGGCAAAGTCACCGTTTTGCATATTTGAGCTAAAAAAAGGGTGACACATTTGCCCTTTTTTAAATTTTTTTATATCCATTGTATATATATATATATATATTCATGTAAGGCAAAAGCTTCATAGATCCTCAGTAGAACCTCCTCCTCCTTCGAAGAACCTCAATATGAACACCAAATAATACAAAAATACTTGTATACATTATAATATTAATCTCCAAATCAACTTCTCTTTGTTTCTTGAAATGTGCACCATTGTGATTCAATGTTTCTTCCCACCTCACTTGGTCTGCCATTGACCTCTAGCACTAAGCAGCAACATTCATGGAGACTAGTTCATCAAGAAGAGCGGGTAATTCTTCTAGTGTGTTTTTCAGGATTTCCCAGCTTTGCAAGCTGAGATCAGTGGGAGTGTTTTCATCCACTGAAAGCAGAAAACCAACACACTAAGCCATTGGAAGAGACTTTGGGAGAGTTTGTGCTGCTTTCTAAGCTTTTCTCCAGTATTTTTTATTTGAAGTGTGCTTATATTTGTTGGAGAATTGACTGAAGAACCATGCTGTAGGACGCATGGTGTGTTGCTGTGCACGTCAAGAGATCCTGTGCATGTTCTAAGATCCATTTTGATCCTGCCAGAACTACAGAAGCACGCATAATACTCTGTAGACTTATCATGCATTTATGTTTTGGTGGCTTATGTCTTGTTGCAGTCAATTGTGGCAAGTACTAGTTGTGATAGTACTGTACTAGGGGCATGTTAGCATAATGTATGCTGGGTGTTCTCTGTTTTGAATATATGTAAGTGTTTGTTCACATATGAAAACAACTTGATGAAGACTCAAGAAGGCCCTGTATGGTTTAAAACAGGCCCCTAAGGCCTGGTACAGTAAAATCGATTCATACTTCACCAAACAAGGCTTCAGAAGAACTGAGAACGAGCATACATTTTATAGGAGAATCGAAAAGGATGGTACTACATTGTTAGTATGTATATACATTGACAGGGGTGGAACCAAGGTGGGGGCTAGCAGGGGCTGAAGCCCCCCCTCGGCGCCGGACAAAATACTTTTTAAACAATATAAGATTTGGTGGTTTTCGATTTTTCTATACTTAATTTTATGTAAAATATAATATTTGGACACATAAAAGTGTGGAGTGTGGAGTGTGGGTGTGCTTGAGTGGTTAGTGGGTTTATCCATAAGGTTTGGGTTTGATCCACCCAAGTTCAAATCCCACTTGGTGCATATTTTTCATATTTTATTTTTAAATTTAAAAATTACTATTATTTCAAAATTTTAATAAAATAAATCTTATATACAAATTTTAGTAATTTAAAAAAAGTTTGAATTGATCATGAGGCCTAACATATATACATATATGTTAGAGTGAAACAATAAAAGTTTTTTTTATAAACAATAGTTTGGTTGTTTGTAGTGAGGAGGGTCAATTTTACCATATTTTTTTAAAAAAAATAAACTTTAGATGTATTTTTATTAGTTGAATTATTGAAAATCTCATATATTTTCTATCGGTAATAACAAAATTTTAAATTATACTTTATATTTTTTTAAATATGTATATTCAAATTTTGGTTATATTAGCACATTATTCTTCATTTAAAATAATTATTTTGTTAGATTAATTTTTTTACTTTTTTTATTTTTGTTTTTGCTTTTTCAGAACTTCTCTACCATCGTAGTCCTGGTCTGGTCCCTCATGACGTTGATGACATAGTGTGCACAAGCCCATCATTTGATCAGATTGCAGAATTTAAATAAAAAAATGAAGAAGCATTTTAGCATGGCTGATCTTGGTTTGTTGAGTTATTTTCTTGGGATGGAAGTGGTGCAAGACAAACATGGTGTTTTTGTTTCTCAGTGCAAGTATACTCAAGATCTTCTAAAGAAATTCAACATGTTAAAATGCAAGCCACTACCAACACCCATGCTTTACAAATGAAAAATTACAAGTTGATGATAACTCGGGTGATACAGATGGGCATAGATATAGAAGCCTCGTTGGGCAGTTGATCTATTTGACGTACACTCAACTGGATATAGCGTTTACAGTTTTAGTGTTGTCCCGGTACATGAACAACCCTTCGAAGACACATGCTGGAGTAGGCAAGCGCGTGTTAAGGTACCTTGCTGGTATGACAAATTATGGACTATGGTATACTCGCGGTGTTGAGTGTAAGCTGGTTGGTTCTTCCGACAGCGACTGGGGTGGAAGCATGGAGGACAGGAAGAGCACCTCCGGAGTAGTGTTTGGTTTGGGTTCTGCAGCCATTTCATGGATGTCAAAGAAACAGGAGGTGATAGCACTCTCGACAACTAAAGCACAATACGTCGCACTCGCAGCAGCAGGTTGCCAAGGTTTGTGGCTCAGGAAACTAATGGAAGATTGTGGTATAGGGTCCAAGGAAACTACTGAGATCCGGTGTGACAACAAATTTGAGATCGCTATTGTTAAGAACCCTATACACCATGGGAGAACCAAACATGTTGATATAAAATTCCACTTCATCCGGAACCTGGTTGCAAATGGCACAGTTACAGTGAAGCACTATAGCATTGAAGACCAACATGCAGACCTTCTCACAAAGCCGTTATCTATACAAAAACACATTATGTTGAGAAGTCAGCAGGGTGTGTGTAATCTTTAGTCAAGAGGGGGTATGTTGGAGAATTGACTAAAGAACCATGTTGTAGGATGCATGGTATGTTGCTGTGCACATTAAGAGATCTTGTGCACGTTCTGAGATCCATTTTGATCCTGCCAGAACTACAGAAGCACGTATAGTACTCTGCAGACTTATCATGCATTTATGTTTTAGTGGCTTATGTCTTGTTGCAGTTAATTGTGGCAAGTACTGGTTGTGATAGTACTGTACTAGGGGCATGTTAGCGTAATGTATGCTGGGTGTTCTCTGTTTTGAATATATAAGTGTTTGTTCACGTATGAAAACAACTTGATGAAATAGAAGAAGTTTCAAGTTTAGAACACTATCCTCTTGTATTTGTAACTTTGTTTCCTTCACTTTTTCTATTCCACATAATTGAGAACAATATTGAACATCAGCAAGCTCACATCTCTTATGAACTTGGAAAAATTCAAGGCTGCTGATGAAGTTCTTGTGTCTCAGTTGGAGTTGGATTTCTGAAATGTAGAAATGATGAAGTTGGTTGAGAATGGTGTTTGTTGTGTTTATAAAGCGTTAACGCCAAGTGTTTTCTCTGATGCCTTTAGATTGTCATATAAATTTGTTCATGGCTTTGCAAAGCTTGTTATTATATATATACAATGGATATAAAAAAAATTAAAAAAAAAAGAAAACAAAAACATATTTACCATTTTTTAGCTCAACTATGCAAAACGGTGACTTTGTCACCGTTTTGCATAATTGTGTAAATATTTTAAAATTTACTTATTTAATTAATAAAAATAAAATGTATAATATTTATAAAAAAAAGCCTCATTCCTTTTCAATAGATAATTAAGAGTTCAAAATTAAACTCAATATATATATATATATATATATATATATGATTTTATTTTAATTTTTTAATAAAATATGAAAATAAAACCACGTTAAAGACATGCATAAAGGTGGAGTTACGTCAATCCCTCAATAAATTTTTCCTCTCAACCTGCATGTAGCTAAGGTTCAAAGAATTTTTGAAATATTAGTTTTGAACTATTTTTATCTTAAATTGCTTTCATAGTTCTTATATTGTCAGCAAAATAATAATTCAAAAAATAATAATAGGGAAAATTACTGTTTACCCATCATGATTTTCAAAATTTTCTAAAAACCCCTCCAACTTTTGCACCTCGGACAACCCTTCCGTTATAGTTTAAATTCCTTTTTACTCCCTATCAATCAATTCAAGTGGGTCCATGTTATGAAATTCCATTTTTGCCCTTGCAAATGGTGGGAAAAATATTGCTCAATCACATCATGTCCGACCTTTATGCATACAATTTTGCATTTTTTTGCCTTCCTGCTTGCTTATTGTCAAACAAAGTTTAGAAGGCTCATTACATCTTCATCATCATCATCATCATCATCATCATTATCATCATCATCATCGATCTTCTTCTTCTTCTTCTTCTTCTTCTCCTCCTCATTTGGTTTGTTCGATTTGAGTTCTGCAGTTTTTCCGATAAGGTGAGAATTTCTTTGTTGCTCTCACTTTGATCATTTTGTGGGAGAGTAACAATTTATAAAAATTCAGGACTATTATGGAGAGTTTTTGTGCTATTGCTAGATACAAGAGGGATGGACGAGTGCTAATGTTCATAGCGCTGACTTCTTGGGAATCAGTGTTAGCTGAGATATGTGAGCGATGGGGTCACGATATAAACTGTGTCAGGGTGAAGTTTATCACACCCGATGGACATAAAACAGTTTGTCCAGTAGAAAATAAGGTTGACTTCCAGCGCATGTGTCATGTGTACTCCATCTTCAAATGCGCTGTAGTCGATTTTGTTGTTGAGACAGATGATGTGCCATCGTATCCTAACGAAAATGAGTTCTTCTCGTTGTAAGGTTCTTCGACGTTCTATTTCCATAAAAAAAAGCTCTTCTTTTATGTTTATCTAGTTGTAGAAGTTAATTATTGTTTAATTATCCCAGTTTCTGTTTAAATATATCAAGTCTCCATTTAAAAACTATCTTCTCCGCTTAAATTATTCTATTTCTGTTTAAATATTTGTTTTAACGTTTAAATTTTATAGTTATCCTTTAAATATTTTGATGTTTCTGATTAAAATCTTGATCGTTTTTGTTTAAATTAAAATAATGACAAGAATTTGGATTCTGGGAGTGCTTCTGTTCCACCTCATGGCGACCCTGACGGTGTGGCATAGCTTCCTTCCTCGTCAGATCAATCTGAAGTGTTGTCATTGGATATCGGACAATGTTTTCAAGGCGTTGAACATTTTAGAGACGCACTTGGTATTTTGCAATCAAATGGAATTTTCACCTCAAATCCCTAAAGAACGAAAAACACCGGGTGATTGTGGAATGCGCTGCCGATGGTTGTCAATGGCACCTTCATGCATCAAAGGAATATAATAAAAGTACTTTCAGAATCAAGACAATCACCCGTCATACTCTTGTGGTGGTGGAATTGGATCGGTGTCACATCTGAAAGCTTCCAAAAAATGGGTAAGCGCACGAGTGATTCAGAAGCTCAAGGACCGGCCATTGTACAAGGTCATCGACATTCAGAATGACATGTTGCAGGAACATGGTGTACACATTCCATATAAGCAGGCTTGGTTGGGAAAAGAGCATACCCGGGTGATCCTCGACGGTAGTGACATGTCCAGCAATGATTTGTTTCTTTGGCACGTGGATAAGGTGGTTGAGACAAACCCCGGTAGCATTGTGATTGTGGAAAAAGACGGTGAGCGTTTTAAATGTGCATTCTTTTCTTTCAATGCGTGTATTGTGGGATTCAATAGGGCTTGCAGGCCGCTGCTGTTTGTCGATGGTACCCACCTCCTTGGAAAGTATCGGGGTACTCTACTGGGTACCCCAGGCAAAGATGGAAATAATGGTTTTTTCCACGTCGGCTTTCGGTATTGTCGACAATGAGACCGATGCCAATTGGAAGTGGTTCATTTCCAAGTTAGGTGATTCTTTATACAATGAAGGAGATTATCAAGAGATAATTACATCATGTCGGACATGTCTAAGGGCCTTGTAAACGCTATTGCGAGAGTCTTCCCTTCTTTCCTACATGCATACTGCCTTTGACACTTAGAGGCCAATTTTATGAAAGCCAATGTCAGACTTGGGAAGGCATTGAGGGAGAAGTGCTGGTCCATATACTTTCATATTACGTGGGTATTCACGGCTAAAGAATTTGATGATACTGTGAATGAACTGCAGGCCACATCACCCGAAGCCCATCAGTGGTTGATTCATAAATCAGAGGTGAACACTGGGGAGAAATGTATTCAAATGTCGTGGAGTCGTTCAATGCGTGGATCAATGAAGCTCGGCATTTATCGGTGATGAAAATGGTCGACTCCATAAAGTATTCGAATGTTGATTTTATTTAACACGTAAGATTTGTTCTTATCCTATAAAAATTATCCTTACTGTTCAAATATCATTGTCTGTGTTTAACTACCTGGATCTTTCGTTTAATTTATTATCCTACCATTTTCAGAAAATGTGTTTTTGTTTAAATATCAATGTCTTTTCTTAACCTTGTTTAAGTTTTCGTGTTCTACGTTGTAGGGAGTTCAAGTTGATGCGCATGTTATGCAACCACCGTGAGCAAGTGAACAAATGAGACACCTACTTATGCCTAGACATACATTCGAAGGTAGAGATACTTGTTGAGGAAAGCTGAAATCTTCAAGTTGGTCATTGTGTCGATGATCGTTATGAAGTGATTGACCAGTACAACAACTCTGTAGATCTTGCCAATAGAAGTTGTTCATGTCGCAGATGGCAAGTTTATGGTATCTTGTCCAACACGCTTACGCTGCAATAATGCAGACAGACACCAATGTTCATCGATTTGTTAGCGGCTACTTCACCGTCGACAATTACAAACTGGTGTATAAGGAAGCTATATTCCTCATACCTGACAATGACAAGCCTATAGACGAAAATTGTGAACTGTGTTTATGACCACCTGTGACGAGAAGGCAACCTGGGTGTCCGAGATGAAAGAGAATTGAGTCGCAAGAGTCTGAGGTCCGTGAGTTACATTACAGCCGCTACCACTTGTCTGGTCACAATCGTAGATCTTACAATGAAACTGTCACCGACTAGGCATTGTAAATAAACAAATTTTTAAAAAGAAACAAACTTATTTAAGTGTCAACTTTTGATATTTAAACAGATAAAATCTAATTTCCTTCTCATTTTTTGTTATTTAAACGTAGATTAAATGTAGACACCGAAAGTTAAACGGAAATGCTTATTTTTAAACATTAACATATATATTTAAATAGAGATATTGTTGTTTAAACAGAGAATACTTCATTTTAAAAAGAAACACGGATATTTAAACATTGAAAACTTTGAAAATAATGAATTGAATTTAAGTTAATAATGACAAAACTGTTTTACATTTGAAAATAAACAATATCAGGTCAACTCTGTTTCCCCGGCAGTCGAAGATCCCCTTTTCTCAGTGATACCGGCTGTGCTCCCTTCCATATGTATGTGGGCAATATACTTTAATCTCAAATAAGGGATGTCCTTTTGCGGTAGCCGTAGCTTTTCATCGTCGAGTAATTGCTCAATAAACCGCATGACATAGACGTCGCAGTCAACACTTTCTTTTTTTGTCATGGGGTTTCAGTGTCGTGAACTAGCTGGTACTTTACGGTCACCGTATCGACAAACTCCGTCTCGATTATGCAGTCGAATAGTCTCCGCTGTCGAGGCATACAATTTGAGATTAGAATACCGATTATTTATCAAATTCTATTAATCAAACTGTATTTATCAAAGAACTTACCATTTCGAATGCGTCATAATCGTACTCGTCACTTTGGCATGAAGAATAATGCATGTATTCTTATTTATTATTGTCAAGGACCACGACATGGAAGTGGTCATTCATGATTATCGGTAGGATGACAATTTCAACATCATGCAGGTTGCGGGCGGCATCTCTGATCATAGCGAAAGTCGTGTCAGCCGCGTCTTCCGAGCTTTGACATAAATAGTGCCAGTGGTCGTGTGATGAAAGCGTGCTTCTTATAAGGATATGGTACTCTGGTCAGAGATTTTTGTATTATGCATACGAAAGCGTCCATCACATCGTCTGTCACCATCTCCTTCCCATTAAGTAGTGTGAATAGTCTGGCCCGTGTGGTGCTGACAGAGTCATTCTTCCATACGACAATCCTGTGGTTAAATGGTAACAAATATAATTAAACAAAAACACAAAATCTTAAGTGGAATATATATATATATTTAAATGATAATGTAAATATTTAAATGGTAGCTGACAAGGTTAAACTGTAAAGCAATCATTTAAATGATAACTCTAATATTTAAATGGAAACTACATAACTTAAATGGGAACATATATATATTTAAACAATAACTTAAAAACTTCATACTTACATGTCCATAAAGCAGTTGAGGAAGATCTTTATCAACTCCTGCTCGAATTTGTTGAGGCATGATTATCGAGGGTATCTTTTCTTCTTTGGAATAAAATCTTTCTGAACTTCTTCATATTGTTGGTTGGCAAGGACATATCTTTTGTTTTTTTTCGGTGACGTTCCTTTGCCCTTCATCAACAACTTTTTTTGGGATCATCATGCGGCATTGTTGTTGACGGTTGTTGGTGTTCAGCACCAGCAGCATCTTCCTTCGATGTGGCCACGATGACAACATCAATCGGAGACACATCCTTAGATACTTCTTGTTGTTGTGGGATTGTGTCTACCTTCGATGCGCCACTGTCGGCCGCCGATTCCACCGTGACGGGGATTTCGTTGACAATAGAGTCAACGATCTTCTCAACCACGACCATGGCAACAACATCAACGAGAGACACATCCTTTTGCTGCTTCTTGTTGTTTCGAGCTTGTATCTATCTTTCGATGCGGCATTGTCTGGCCGTCGGTTCCACCGTGATGGGCATGTCATCAACGGCAACAGACTCAATAACAACATCAGTAGCCGATCGTGCTGCTATTGTTTCATTGTCAACCGGTGGTGGACAGAGAGGCATTATTATTTCCCCCTTTTTGTGCAAGCCTTTTCAAATGTAGCCGTCTTCGAATGGCCATTCCGATGATGTCCTTGTCGTCAAATTCTGAGTCTATCACACTGACGTCCATCCCGGGTACTTCATTTGTTTGGAGGGACGTCGCTGTTGATTATGACCGTCCATCCAATGCCTCAACCCGAGCGATAAGTCGAGGGAACTCACTCATCAATATCTGGCACTCCTGCAGAAGAGTTGCAGTGACATCGTCGCCTATTGTCGTCGAGGGGCTGCCATGATCAAGAGGGCTGTGGCGATCGGGGGGACTGTCGTGGTCAGTGGGGATGTTGATGTTGGGCGGGGTAGGGGAGCTTCCCCGGCGTCGAGGAATGCGTGCGTGTGTTGGGCTAGAAGTAGGGGAACTGCGTCAGGCGTGCACGGAAGAGGTTGGCCTCTCATCTTGCCTTCGAGCAAGAGGTTCCGGAGCAATAGCATCCCCCCGCGGGTTAGCCCAAACAAATATATCTTCATCAGTATTCACCAGAACCAGCTCAGAAAACTAACATATGTATATAAAACAATCTCAGCGAAATCATTCAATTTAAAAAATACCAAATGTGTTTAAACATTTAACTTATATATTTAAATAGTATCACATATATTTAAACAGAAAACAAATAGTTTAAACACTAAAGATTATTTTTAAATAGAAACTGCAATTGTTAAATGCTAAATACTATATTTAAACATTAACTACTATTGTTAAACACATTGTTCATGATTTATTACCTCCTTTCCTTCGAGAGATGACAAATTGGTTTCTATTGACACCTACTTCCTGTAACTATTTTCACCGTAACACAGCATCCTTGGGGTCTTACCAAAAGCGGACTTTCTTTCCGGTTCCGGTCAGCTCATAAAACCATATATTCAGTGCGACCGAGCAACCCTTAATATATCCCCGTGTTTGGTCTTCTTCCCCAGGCATCTAGCTTGCACTCGAGATATCCATAAGCCAGATGTCCATAAGCCACTTGTGCATCACCTGGGCCATGCATATCGCCCCATGCCAGGTAGGTCATCGACATAATCAAGGATCTAATTCGGAACTAAGTATAAGGTATTTGGGAAGAGGATCGTATCCATGAGGTACACCATCAGGAGTTTGACAAAATTTTCTTCTTCTTTCCTCTGTCAAAAAAGTTGCTCAAGAGTTCTCTTGATGGATTCTCTGTATTTCTCATAGGTTTTTGATAAATACCCCTCTTCGAAAGTTGAGCATGTTTTCTTCTTATGAAAGACAAATGCATCTCCATCGCAACGTAGACCAAGAACTAGAGCCACATCTTCAGGCCTTAAACTCAGCAGGCTTGCCCCGATCCTGAATTTATTGTTGTGGCCATCGTATCTTTACAATAGAGAATCAAGAAGGTTCTCTTTTGGAATACAGCTTCCAGCTCAATGAATGCTGCAAACAGTGTCCTTTTAGATGATCTCCCCGTATCGAGGGGTCATGTAAACTTTCAATTCAGCCAAGGTCTTCACTACCAGTGTCAAGTAGCATCACCCATTAACTAGGTTTACCGCCATAATCACAAGTTTGCGACAATAACAACACATTCAGTGGTATTCACAAATTTTTAAGCGGAAAGATAACTTTTTAAACGGAAACCTCTATTCTTAAACAGAGATAACACTTGTTAAATAGAGATCTAGTTTATTAAATAGAAACCACAATATTTAAACGGAGACATAATGTTTTAAACTAAAACTAATTTCTTAAACGGAAACCTCATTTGTAAAACAGCAACCATATCAAATGAAAAGGGAAACGTATATTATAAACATTACACAAATCATAACAATCGAAAAACTCTTTCGATTGTGTACACATATGAAAATGTAAAACAAAACAAAACCCTAGTCTAGAAATCTCCCTACAGACTAACAAAACCATAACCGAGAAATCCCCCTATAGACTTCAATATCTTCCAATAAAAATAGAAACACAAAACAAAACCGAAAAATCTCTCTTTGTAACAGAATAGTTAAAATAAAACCATAATCACAACTTCTTCAATACCTTAGATTACAAAATAATGAAATGCCGAATACTTGCGGGACTTCTCTTTCGAGACACCGGTGGAAAGGAAAAAGCTGAATTTACAGAGGATGTCCAGGCAAAAACAACTTCGGAAAGAGAAAAGCTGAAGAGGCGAGTTGAGAAAAAAAACCATATACGGCTCCAGTAAAGGTCGTCTCTTGGGATTACCCTAAGAAAACCCCCCCACTGCCTCTCAAACCGGTGAAATGATTGCAGTGGCACGACTTCCCATGCAAGGGGCACTTTTGTCCATAAAATTCAAAAATAACTCTGTTAACCACCATTACATGCTATGGGGGTTTGGAAAACATTTTTTTTAAAAGGAAGGGGTTTTTAGGGATTGCCAAATTAAGGTGGTGTTTTTGGCAATATTGCAAACTTAAGGGGGTTTTTTTTTTGGCAATTTTCAGTAATTAATATTAGAAATATTATTTAAAAAAATATTAATTAAGAATTTTTTTTTTAAATAACCTCAACTGATTGTTTGATAAATGCATCGAGCTTTGATAATTAAAATAAACAAATAAACAGAATAAACTTTCTACGATATTACCCATTTGGAGTTCTAATTATTAACTTTAATGGAAAATATCTCTGTTTTCTGACCCACTAACCTTGTTGTTTCCCTCATAATTATCTGCCATAGATAAATATAAAGTTAGCTTTAAATGGAGAATAATCATAATATTTTTTTTTCCAAATTTTCCATTTAAAATTATAGTAGATAACATATTAATTTTGCTTTTTAGTAAATGTGGGTAAGCCATGAATTCTTGGAAAAGAAATGAGTGCAACTTTGCTATTCTAGAGTGGTTCAAAAGAAGTTAATTAAGAGAGTATTAAGTTTTGTTCGATTTAGATACAAAAGACATGATTATATGAGTTGTTTATTCTAATAATTTTCACTAATAATGAAGCTACACTCTTTCTTCTTGGTGCGCACGCCAAGATTGCTCTCATGGTGAGGGAGAAGAGGACTAGATCGTAAACTGGCGAGTCAACCGGATTTCGAGGTTGCTGAAGGTCTCTGATCGGCGATGGTTGATGGTCTTTGATCAGTGATTGTTAGTGAGCAAGTAACTAAGATGGAAGATATGGATGATCGAGCTATAAAGGATGAGAGAATCCTAATTGTTGAACCATTAAGGGAATTTTGAAGATGATTTCATGTGAAAATATGACTGTGAAGGATAATTCAGATGGAGGTGATGGTTTGGTGAAAGGTAATTGTTGTAAAGTAGATATTGTTGAATCTTATAGTATGAATCAATGTTTTTAATCTAAAACTTGGGCTACTCTCTTTGCTGATAATCGGATTAAGGAGAAAGGCAGTGAGTTGATGTTTGTAGCACCATCTATTTCGATGGCCAGAGAATTGTTAGTTTCATTCATATGAAATAGCTCATGAGGAGAAGAGATGGAAAATGCACTTTTGGGTTCTGTACATGGTTTGCAACCAAGAATGGAGAGATTTAATGCTTTCATCCAGGCTAAATGGGAAAGGTATGGGGTTATAAATGTTTCAAGAGTGATTGCTAACTTGTTTTTTATCCAATTCTCTGATGAAGAAGGATGTGAAAATGTCATTAGGGATGGTCCATTTAATTTTGACAACCATCCAATTGTTTTAAAGAAATGGCATCCAAGGTTGAGTATGGACACTGTTGTGTGTGCTTTACCTATCTAGACTCAATTACCTAGTTTTCCATGAGAGTTTTGGACAATGAAAATGCTTAGTAAGATTGGCAGTATGCGTGGAAAACCACTGTATTGTGATAAGTGTACTCTATCTAAAGCAAAGTTGGGGTATGCTAGAATACGGGTGAAGATGGACTCTTCTAGGGATTTCCCTGATATAATTGAAATGGTGGATGAATATGGAGTTTTTTTTCCAACAGAAAGTGATATATGAATGGAGGTTAACAGTTTGTTCAATTTGCAGGAAATTTGGACACTCTAAACATGAATGTATATATAAAAAACAAGAAAAGATGGTATGGAAAGTGAAGAGTACGCCAGAGAATATGGAAGGTGTTCAACAGTCTACTAATGTAGAGAGGCATGTTACAAAGAGTCTAGTTAATATGAGGATAGAAAATTCTAGAAAGGGCATTATGTAGAGTAGAATGGGGGAGACATGGAAGGAACTTATGAAAGGTTAGGTTGTCAGTTTACAAGAGAAAGCATGTGTAGTAAATGACTAAATTGAAAGTCAAGAGTGTTTGAATACAGAGGTAAAAGATAGTGGAATTTTACAAAATTGTATAAATATAGGTGATAGATCACCTAAGATGACTAGTAGCCAAATGAATAGTCAGGAAAATCTATCAGAATTTGCTCCTAACTGCAACAATAGCATTTGGTATTCTAGAGAAGGCTCAGGAAAAAGCTGAAGTTTGCTATACAGAGGAAAACAAGATGTAATGACATGGGTAGGAATGGCAGGAATGCTAGCCTACCAAAACAATTGAAGAATGATTTTATCCTAGAATATTAAAGGAATGAATAGCCCTCTAAAGCAATCAGAGATCAAATCTATGATTACTAAACAGATTACTGTTATGGGTGTTCTGGAGACTAGAGTAAGGAGGAAAGAATATGTTTAATATTTGGACTAGACTGAATTTACATCAATGGAGTTTTGAACATAACTATCTGACCATTGAACAAGGGACAATATGGGTTTTGTATGGCACTCAATATATCAGTTTAACAGTGATGGAAGTTAATTTATAAATTTATACATTGTAAAATAACTTGGGATAGTGATGAGTTCTTCTGGACATGTGTTTATGGGTCTTATGACCCAGTGTTTAGAAGGGAGATGTGGAGAGATTTACTAAGGATTGGATACAACTTGAGTGAACCTTGGCTTATACAAGGTAATTTTTATTCAATTTGTAGTAATGAAGACAAGGTAGGTGGTGTACCTATAAACCCAGGAGCTACAAGTGATTTCTTAAACTTAGTGGAGGTGTAGTATATTGGTTCTAAATTCACATGGACTAACTATCAAGAGGGGGGAGGAGAGTTTAAAGAAAGCTGGATTGGTGTTTTGCAAATCAGGAATGGTAAACAAAAATGAAGGAACCTACTTGTTCTGTGATACATAATACTGTATCAGACCACTGTGATCTTCTAATTGATTGTAAAACCTCACTACTAAATATGAAAGTACCATTCAAATACTTTAATATATAGTGTGAGCATCTTGATTTCTTCAAGATTGTTGAAAGAATTTGGAAGAGTCATATTCAAGGATGTAACATGTATAGGGTGTACAAAAGATTGAAGATCTTGCGGACAGAACTGAGGGGACTTATGGAAAAGAATTTGATAATGTATCAAGGAAAATAATCCAATGTAACATGTATAGGGTGTACAAAAGATTGAAGATCTTGCGGACAGAACTGAGGGGACTTATGGAAAAGAATTTGATAATGTATCAAGGAAAATAATCCAATGTAAAGTTGATATGAAAAAATCAGAGGCAAATTACATGATGAACCATTTAATGCGCAGATTTCAGAAGGAGGAAAAAAAATATTATGGTTCGGTTACAGAAAATTGATAAATTGGGAGGAAAATGTGTTAAGACAAAAATCTAAATGCCAATGGATTCAAGCTGGGGACAAGCTAGAATTCAAAATTCTTTTTTAGAATGTTGTAGCAAAGGAAATCTAGAAATTATATCACCTAGCTGACCCTTACAAATGGGGAAGTGTGTGAATATCAAATTGCTATAAAAAAAAGGCTATCTTAGAACATTTTTAGAGATTCTTGGGCACGGCAAGAACTAGTAGTGATGTTTTTGACAGCTCAGAGTTTCAAGATATGATACTTTCAGATGATGGTAGTTAATTATTATCACACCTGGTGACAAAAAAAGAAATTAAAGAGACTTTGTGGAGCACTAAAGATGACAATAGTCCAGGACTAGATGGGTATAACATTTTCTCTTTTAAGAAAACTTGGAGCATAGTGGGTAAAAAAATTTGTGGAGCAATTCAAGATTTTTTTCTCAAATAGGATGATGCTAAAGCAGGAAAATTCTAATGTTATCTCACTTATCCCTAAGGTGATCAGACCACAACAAGTAACATATTTTAGACTTGTATTGTGCTGCAATGTTATATATAAAATAGTATCTAAAATCTTGTTTGGCAGATTAAGGAGAGTGTTGGAACTGCTAACATTCATATCAATCAATCAACTTTCATACTGGGAAGAATGATATCTGAAAAATATAATGTTAGCTCATGAACTGCTAAGAGGATATCATAAAAATAAATTGATCTGTTGTTCTCTAAAGACAGATTTACAAAAAGCTTGTGATTAAGTGTCGTGGGATTTTTTGGAAGAAGTGATGGTGGCTTTCAGGTTTCCACTTCATTTCATCAAATTAATCACGATGTCTATTAGATCATTTATGTTCTCAGTCATGATTAATGGACAGATGGAAGGATATTTCCCGGGAAGAAGTGAATTAAGGCAGGATGATCCCATTTTACCTTTGTTGTTTGTATTATGCATAGATACCTGACCAAAACTTTCCATAGAATGACCAGAAGTGGCTTCAAGTTTCACAGAGATTGTGAGGGGCTTAATTTGAGTCATCTATGTTTTGCGGATGATCTCTTTGTTTTCGCAAATGGGGATGCCAATTCTATTGAAAAAATTAGCAAGGCTTTGAAACACTTTCAGGAGGTCTCTAATGCCAAATCTTCAAAAGAGTTCATGAGTGTTTTTCTCAATAGTTGAATAACCTATGAGAGTATAAATCCTGAATATTATGGGATTCAAGGAAGGGGTTTTACCAATAAAATACCTAGGACTTCCTCTATTTTCATCTAGATTGAAAAATGAGCACTAACAAGAGCTAATAGCAAGAATTACTGCTAGAATTGCAAGCTGGACAACTAAAACACTCTCTTATGCAGGGAGAGTCCAACTTGTGAATTCAGCTCTATCAAGTATGCATATATATATATATATATTGGTGTTTAGTGTTTAGTGTTTATGTTGCCAAAAGCTATAATCCAAGCGGTGGAAAAGTAGGACATTTTTATGGCATGGAATAGATGAAAATAAGAGAGGAGGGTTAGTGGCATGGTCTTCAGTATGTTAACATAAAGCTTTGGGAGGATTGGGGTTGAAGCCTATACATCTATGGAACCAAGTTGTATTGATAAAGCATATATGGGAATTGATTATGGAAAAACAAACATTGTGGGCTATATGGGTGGTAAGGATCAAATTGAAAAAATTAGGCTTCTAAGTCATTACAAAGAATGAAGATAGTAGTGGGATTTGGATAAATCTATTAAAATTGAGGGAATTAGCGAAGCCTATATTCTACCATTAGTTAGGGGATGGAAAGAATTTTTCATTCTATTTTGATCCTTGGTGCAATGGATCATCTATTGTCGAATTATTTCCAGAAATAAACTTCAGAGATTCCTACATAGATAAAGGTTCTCTTGTATGTGATTTTTGGAACAATGGATGCTGGGTATTGCAGGTTAATTAGGTGGGATAATACAATAGCAAGGATCCTTGATTTCCTCAATAGACAATTTGCACTGAATGATTCTAAATTAGATTGTATTGTATGGAAGTTGAAAAAGCATGGCACTTTTAATGTTAAAAATGTTCTGCAAACCTTAATACAACCTCAAGTAAGAGTCAATTGGGCAAGAATGGTGTGGTCAGCTAGTAAGAAACTTCGAACAAGAGATAAACTATTTCAATGGAGAATCTCTAAATTTGATACATGCATATTGTGCAATTCTACTAGAGAGGAGATTGAGCACTTGTTTTTTAAATGCTCCTTCTCTAGAGCAGTATTGATAAAAGTGTTATGGGCAATTAAAATGCAAAGAAGACCATTGGCCTGGAATAGAGAAATTAGCTGGTTCACAAGAAAAGCAAATGGAAAATCTTTACTTGTAAGGATGAGAAGAATAGCTTTAACAGCAAGTGTATATATAATTTGGAGGGCTAGGAATTCTGTGATTTTTAAGCAGCAAAGAGTGAGTACAAAGGAGGTGTTTGAGCAAATTCAGCAGAGTATGATAACTGAAAATACATAAGCCAAATAATCAAGGAGAATGAGGATAAGAATACTATACTGCATTGATGGGTTATTGGATAAAAATGAGAAAAAAAAACATATTGTATATATTTAAGGGATAAACCAAGAGTTTCTGGATGTTTACCTGTGAAAAGTGGAGGCTATTATAACGGTAGTCTGGAGAAAAGAAATGTTTTGACTAGGCAACATATGGAAGTAATGGGGATTTGTTTGGGTAATGAAGGTAGGAATTTTTCTAAAGTGTTGTGATAGATGCATTAGTTGTTTTGTTTGGTTGTGCTGCTTCTGTTTTTGGCACCCAATCGACTGGAGCAACTTTTGGAAACCTTTTTTTTTTTAAAAGGGCGATAAGCGCCTAATCAAGGGGCGGACACGTGGGGGAGCCACACTCTACGCCACAATGCCCTCACCTTGCGTTGGGCGAGGATCGAACTCGGGGAGCCACACTCTACCCAAGATGAAAGCTCTACGCAAGGGATCCGGTGCCAATTGACCCAAGGGCCGTTAGCCTTTTGGAAACCATGTTTTTAAGGTTGGCTTTTATTAATATACTTTGGTTTTGATTGATAAAAAAAAATCACTAATAATTCAATAAATACGATCCAAATTTATTCATTAGCATTTATTGTCCTCAATTATAAAACAAAAATCATGAAATGTTTTCTTGAAACAAAAATACAATTTCATTTGGTGCATAGGCGTATTAATTCCAATTAATGTCATGCATTCTTAGCCTTGATACTGAACTTGCAGAAGCCGTTCTTGATGCAACGAATCATTATATTTGCAGAATCAATACCTATATATATATATATATATATTATAAATAAAAACATTAAAAAAAAAAAAAATAAAATTCTTAATAAAGAAATTTAGAAGAACCTGCAAGGTATGCGCCATGAACATAACCATTGTAGTGCTCACTTGTGTGTTCTCCAGTGAAGTAAACTCTTCCGATCGGTGCCTTAGTATTAATAATGATTGTGTGTTAGTTAATTAATTATTTTAATAAATACATATTAATAAAATATGGAATAACATTTTGTGTTTCAATGAAGTTTTTCCATACTATTCAAAAAAAAAAAAAGTTTTTCCATAAATGATACCTTACTCATGGGTAAAAATATATATTATTGTATCTAATGATTGAAGTTTCCTTCAAAAAAATATTATCTCAAGTATCATTTAGTATCTGTAGAAATACATATAAATTTATAAATTTTATAAAAAATTATTATTCAAAAAGTAGAAAAGTTATGTAAAAGGAAACATATAAACTATATAGTTATATATGTACATGAAATATTAGATGTTTAGAGATGCACATGTAAAAATATATAAAAAAAAAATATAACAAACATTTCATCTATCTTTTCTATGAATGATAAAAAGTAATTAATTACGTTTTGAAGTACATTATATGTAGGAATATCAACTTTTCATGGATGTTCACTTGAAATGAAAGACTTCACAAAGATATATTTGGGCTTTATAATGTCATATGTACGTGTGTGTATATATACACACCATAATTAAAAAAAAAAAAAATTCAAACAGTTCATAAGTGCTTACCCTCATGTGATCAAACTCATATCGATTTAACCCCAATCGGCCAGTTAGAGAATGAGCCTTTATAAAACCTATCGGACCACCATTTCGGCACGAGTATGTCTGTGGCATTGGGTATATTTTCCCCAAACATTTTTCTCAAAACCTCCATAGCTTCTTTCTTTGTGTTATTATCTGATTGTTGTTCTATTCTTCTAGATTCTTCATCTGTCACCGTGACTAATAAGACATGAGACCCAGGGAACTCTGTCTCAAAGTGCTACAAAACATAGATTTTTTTTTTAAAATAATATATACTAAATAGTGATATTCGCATAATTATGAATTATTTTAAATTTAATAATCGTAATTTTGTTTACCTGCCATATTGGATAGTAACCTCTTCTTTCACTAGCATATAAGAAAAATTCAGTCCCATCTCCAGTAGGCCAAAAAGTCGAATTGAATTTGAGAAAGATCTTAGTATAAACAGACATATCAAATTGATACATTGCAATGATTTTTTTATCCTGTTTAAACATTAAAAATGAAAAGGTAATGAGTTAATTGCATGCACAACATATTTGGAAGGTGTTTTGTTAGAAGTACACTAGGGAATTGAGTTTTAGGTTGAAGCTTGTTTTTTCGTTCTAAAATATAAACATATCAATATGGGGCATGCTACTTATTTAGATTAAGAACATTTTATTTTTATTTTTATTTTTTTATTTAATTTTAGATAACTTATACATTTCTTTAAATAGCTTATGTCAAAGATGTTTGGCTTTTACTGCAAATATATATATATATATAGAAATTATGATTAATTTTTTAAATTTGTATAGACAAAATAAAGATAATAGTATGATTATTTATTGGAAAAACAATGCCAACAATAGGGTGAGGGTATAGGTGTGAGGTATTAACTTCACGTTTATGCAAACTCCTATCATGACTTACCTACAATTATCAATATATATATATACCTCTTTAAATAGTATATTTATATAATCATAAAAAACTTAGATTATATATATAAACTTAAATTTTTTTAACTAGATATAACATTTCTAAAGGTCCCAAATCTAATACTTATTAATTATAAGTGATATTTTTGTAAAATAAAATTAAGAAACTATAACATCATCGTCATTATTATTACTATCGTTATTATTATATAAATATTTTTTTAAGAAATAATAAACCTTGAATTCAAAGAACTTACAGGCAAGGGTGGAGTAAATTTGATGAGATTGGTTTGAAGAACACCAATGCTCACAGAGACCATCACATAGTCTGCTTTGTAAACCTTGCCATCTTCTGTAGCAACAGTTGCCTCCCTTGCTGAATAACTTATACGCCTCACTACCTACAATAATATTTCATAAATTAAATTCTAATCAAAATATAACAAAACAAAGTTTCCAAATGTTAATTATTATCATCATAAACTTATATAATATAAGTTCATGTCCTATAATTGATTAGTATTTCAATTTTGCCATTGTACCTTTATTGCATGCCAACTGACTTTATTGTTATCGACAACACTTGCAATAGCATTGTCATTATTCTAACGGTTCTTATTTTGAATATATATATATATATATATATATATGTATGTATGTATGCATATATATATATATTCAACCATATGCTCTAGTTCAAAGCATAATAATAATAATCTCTGGGGAAGTTTGAAGTATTTGAGAAGCCGGATTTGTTAATTAGATAAACCATATGCAACCATATGCTCTAATTTTTTTATATTTACCTGATTAAGGATGAGACGAGGATCAACAAAGTTTCCATGTTTATCCGACTTCAAGAACTGGTGTGCCAAATGATATACCAAGCTTTCATACCCTCTTTGATCGGCGACGAAATGCAACTTGTCGCCGAAGTTGGCGAAGGTCGGCAATGGCACAGTGTTCTGCATGCTTGTCACTCTTGGTGGCTCCGCAAATTCATAGTCATATGTGTAGTAGTCTGTCACCATGCTCACTGGATCAGTTGGAACACTGCATTTATAAATTCATAACCCTAATTAAGCTTCATATGCTCATAATTATAGAACATATACATATATATTTATATATATATATATGCTGGTAACTATGAATGATACATGAAGATATATACAAAGTGATAATGATTAATTAGTTCAGCCTAGATTTCCAATATTCACCTTCTTTATGTAATGAGATCTACAAGTATGAATTGGAATTGAAAGATAAACTAAAGTGAAAAGGAACCATAAATTAATCTTCCTAAAACTTGAACATGCATGCCTTATGCATCCCTTGCCTTTTCCCTAATGCCTTGTCCGTCGCTAAGTTTCAAAAAATCTCCTTTTTTAATCCCATTTGTTTTATTTTAATCATACATTTTTAAATTACTATTTTACCTTTATCTATTATATATTTTTCATCTTTTATCTTTTTTCAATGAGCTCTACCCTTGCTTGGTAAGCCCTAACAAGCTCATCAAGGCTAGTA